>NC_142795.1:38921149-39027042 GCF_049724085.1 Artemia sp. Qi Xiang Cuo
TTGATACGTCTTCGCTTTTGTCTAGCTATCAGCGGTGTGCTAGTATTTTCCGAAATTGATTTAGAATCTTCTTCTTCTTCATATTTGAATTACGTCAATGTTGTTGAGGCTGATGATGATACATGTTCATTTAATTTTTTTAGAATTTGTCAATCTATTAAAATTATTTATGGAATGTCTCTTTCGTTTAGAAGGTTTTATATATTATTGTCAATTTATAATATTAACTTACTATTTTTAAAAATGTCATAGATTAAATCAAGTAGATTATAGCTCTTGCCCTGAATTATAATCCCTTTCCCTTTGCTCTCAACTTGAATTTGATCTTGACAACTTTCCAAGAGATCGGTTATGAGTCGTTTAATTTTTTCAAGATAGGTGTGGGACATTAGATTTACAAATTCAAATACGATTGAATCCAATTCCTCCTTCTTTAATTGTTTTCTGGCAGCAGCAGCTGCAGCAGAATCTTGAGAAGATGATTCTTTTTTGGGATCAATACCAGCAGCAGCAGTGTGCTTCGACCGATAGGACTTGTGTTTGTCCACTCGGCGAAATGCATCTTGAAGTAAAAGCAGTTTTTTATCATCTTCAATATTTTTATTGTCAAGGAATTTACTCAGATTGTTCTCAAAGTGTTCCATGGGTGAGACAGTGACTTCTATTGGAGTCAATTTATAGGGTTTTGCCATTCTCACTAGAGAAAACTGTTTAAAAATCTTGCAATTATTGGCAGTAAAAGTGTGAAAAAGCTACCACCCGCCTGAAGAAATCGTTTCCTTTTAAAATTCTTCCCTTTCTTCTTAGAAGCCAATGTACGTACAATGGAACGATATTACTTTGCCTGTTTCCTAACTACTTCTGGTACTTTAACATTACCCTTTATCAAATTTAAGCAAAGTTTGGATAATAGATTAATGAGATAGTTGTCATTGCCGTGTTTGAGTATTGCGTTCATAAGCAGAGGTTTTGAAGTGCTTAGAGCTGATAACAGAGGTTTGTGTTCGTGTGGTTTCTTCAGTGTCATGATAGCAACTAATAGGTCTTTTTAGTGTTCACGGGGATATATACTGTAATTTAATTTGCAAAAAAATCTGTGACTTCACGCAGATCCTTGGTTGTATTTCATTTAAGTTCCAATAGAATGTAGCCGCTGGATTTACTAGTTTCCTGATTGTATGCTATGAGCAACAATTTGGGTGTACCGTAATAGATCGGCTTATTGAGAGTTATTAGTGAGCTGGAATTACGAACAACTCTATAGATGATATAGTAGGTGCAGTTCAATGCAAGTGTTCGCATACATTATATCTGATGAAAGAGATTTTGTAGAACCAGAGTAACGGAAATCTGTTCATGATTAGAGCGAACAGTGAATAGTTGTAGTATTTCTTCAGACCATTATTAAAAAGAATCATCCAGATCGTCCATGATCAACCAAGAGTGTGGCTTAATAATGCTGAAAATATCAAATCCCAGTAGGAATTGTACCGGCACCAGCCCCAGGGTAGCGGCAGAATTTGCTTTTATTTTATCACTTGACACCTGCCAAATACGGTAACAGTAGTAGATTTTTTTCTACTTCTCAGCAAATATTTTGTTATAATTACTTATTATTTTAGTTGGTAGTGTTATTTTGCCTCACGTTGACGGACCAAACATAAACGATCTGCCTGGTGTTTTAATTTGATAAAATGTTCCTTCAACAGTTCACCTAGACAACTAACTGTAGACTATGGCTGTCTAATGACTAAATAATTTCCCTATTACTACTACCCCGATCAAGAATAATAAGAAGAAGAAGACGAATAAAGAATCATATTTTCTTTTATTATACATACAAAAGTAACAATACTTTTTAAAAATACTACATTTAAAAAAGCACATTAAACATGAAAAAATACACTTTTTTAATTTATTTGTAATAAAAAATACAACATTTACATAGGCACAGAGAAAACAGCACTTAAATAGATACACTTTTTTTTATTTATTTATAATAAAAAATACAAAATTTACATAGGCACAGAGAGAAAAACACTTAAATAAATACACTTTTTTTGTTTATTCATAGAAAAAAAATACAACATTTATTGGATAAAGCACTTGAAATAGTAATATCACTATTATTTACAACATTTATCGAATTGGGATCCCCCCTCCCCCCCCCCCGGGAGGCCGGCGCGGTGGCAGCGGAGGACAGGCCGGGCCGAGCCGGGTGCCGGGACGCGGGGGCCTGCTGCGGCGGGCCCGGGTCGGGGCTGGCATTAAATACTGGAAAAAATCCTATAGAACTCTGTACGAGTTGACCAAGCAATCCCTAGATCATGACTCTCAACTATTTGAAAATGGAATAACCGATTCAATATTTTCAAAAAATCATAGGGTAATTGTTTTAGACTTGTCGGGGACTCAGGGTATGAGCATAATACGAATAGGGAATTTAAGTTTAGAGTGTACATTTGCCGATGGTCTGACTGAGAGTATCACGCTAATATCACTGATTCAATTTGAAACCTATTGGGAAATCACACCCGACGGCAGTGTTCTACTAGACCTAGCATCATGAACACAAACCAAATAATCAAAGTATTTAGTATGGATCCATACATGTCCCAGTACAAGTCCTATTGCATACCTTCGGACTTCATTGAAAAAATTCCAAGTGTTAACAATACCCTAGTCATTGTTAATAGCAGTCCATCGACTTTGAAGACCGGCCATTGGCTATGCATCTTTCAAACAGAGAAAAATATTGAATTTTTTGATCCTCTTGGCCTATCATATAAATTCTGCACTCCACACATCAGCAACTTTATTGAAAGCAGTGGGAAAACTATTATTCAAAATCAACAAAGAGTACAGGATTTAACGACTAAGACATGTGGCTTTCATGCACTGCTCTTTTTCATGTTCAGATGTTGTGGCTATACCTACAAGCAGTTTCTCGACATCTACATTGACGCACCTCGTTTGAACGTCTTTGTAGTGGAAAATATACTTAGAAGTGTATTTAATATTGATTTTAGTGCCCTACGATAAAATGTTCTCAAAATGTATGTGAAATTGTTTATTAATACAAATTTATATAAATGATAAAACAATTTTTCTGCTCTTTAGATTTCATCTTCTACGAAGTATAGGTATTTTGCGACAACAACTAGTTCTAGTAGATTATCTAAATTCAGAGGATACTGATCATGATGTACTGCAATTTCAGAGTCACATTTTCTACAATGGAGTGTGACTGTACTCTTGTCACATCTCTTTGTATAGTCAATGATGCTATTCTCATTCATTCTATAGAATTCGCATGTTTCAATTTGTCTATTTGAAGTAATGTCACAAATAGTGTCCTCAAGCAGCGAATCACATTCCATCGCAGCCAAATAAAAATCAGTGGGCTTATAATCGTAACACTCACTGTCTTCACAATGATGAGGTAGAAACCAAATTCTTTTGTTGTTCCAACAGTTGAATCGCTGACCCGGCTCCACCTCCCAGAACAATCTAAAACCACGACAATACCAATCTCTTAGCAATCAACTAAAATCACGCTTAGGATTCTTTCCAATCATACCAGGATATGTAATCTCCCACTGATGACATTTATCATAGTGGCAATTGGAGCATAGGTGACCTCTAGGATGAGAATCACACACCTCTTCAAGACAGGAATTACAACCTTTAATTTGTACAGCATATCCTCTATGCAATTTACACGGGTTGCATAATCTACACTTTTCATCATACTCATCAATCATTTTGCAATTCTCACATGATGACCAGCTGCCCAGTGTGTACATACATAGTGGACATGTATGGAACATTTTCTCATATGTTGACACTCTCACTGCCACAATGAAACTGAGCTAGCAACAACAAAAAATTGTCTGAGAGAGTGAGAGAGGGGTAAATATCTCCGTTGTCTCTGATTGGCCCCCTAAAAAAATGGTGTCAGCTTGAGAAAACCAGTCAGGTTGAAAAAATTGGATTTGAAACAATTTTGTGTGGGTAATCCCCCTTCATACTGCTATCTTTTTTGCAATGTTTAGTAACGGGAGGGGAATCCCCACTCGTTTAGAATGGTACCAACGGGACATAAGCAAATAGCACGTAGTTTCATAACCTGCTTAATCACGTGTAGAGGTCTCATAGAATAACAATGGAAGGGACATAGAATAGCATGGAAGGGAACATAAACCAAGCAAATAACATGGGAATTGCTATTGGGCCAAGCAAAATGGTACCTAGATAACTACTGCTAGTTGCCCTCCAATCACTTTCGACTATTAAAAAGGGCACTACCCAATCCAATTTGCAATCGAATGAGCCCTTTTCGAACTTTCTACGACAACTCCTTCAATACGAAGTGCCCGGGTATGGAGAAAAAAAAACAACACATTGTGCCCACATCGTTCTCTACTTAGGCAGTGCTAGCGTGCTGCCTATGAAAACGTGTTAGCATAGTTAGAAAATTGTTACTTATAAGAGAAATTTTTTTTATTTGACGGAAAACTTGGTGCTGTTAGAATAATTTGTTATTATTGAGAAAAAGCTATTACCTTCCTGAGATATTTGATCTTATTAAGTAGAAATTTTTTAGTATTAATGACAAATGTAAAGGTTTCAAAGGGTTTGGGGTCCAATTTCATAAAAATTTTCCATGCGTTATGGCTGGCTATCAATGAATTCTCATGCTTAAATATTACTCCATGCTTTACGATATCTTGGGCTGCTGCGGGAACAACGAGGATTATGCTGACACTCTTTAGCCTCATCTTTTTCTTTGCTTCTAGAATTAATTTATTATTAATTTATTTATTTTAATATAATTGATTTATCTTACTATCTTATTTTGTTTTTAAAACAGTTTTGGTGTTTTAACTTGGGCTATTTGTTTTATAAAATCATCATTATTAATTTAATAACAGGTGAATTTGATTATGGCATTCGCCGAACGAAATTTCTATAATATACTTACGTTTGTGAGCTAAGTCTTTAGGATTTTGAATATTCATGGGTAAGATTTAGCTTTTATTTGGTTATGATATATATATATATATATATATATATATATATATATATATATATATATATATATATATATATATATATATATATATATATATATATATATATATATATATATATATATATATATATATATATGATGAAACTTTGTATTATATTTTGTTCTTTGATTTTTGATACCTCAAGAACTGTATATATTTTTGGATCGTAAGTTGTTCAATCATAGAGTAAATAACATGTTAATACGCTAGTAACCTATTTTTCAACATGATCACTCTACATAGACCTTGTTTTTATAATATATTATTAGGATTACACTAGATGGTAAGGTAATTACACAAGACATTGAGGTGCATGTAGGGTTTTAACTCTGCGTCATACATTCGCGATTATATTAACGTTGTTTTAACTATATTTTGAAACACTTCTTTGTTAAGAGATTATTCTGTTAATATGGGGAATGGGTCACTTAGGACGAAATTTCTGATAAATTTAATTGTACAAACGATTCCTCCAATAGTCATCTGCATTTAGTTTTAATATTGACGTATCTTTCGGTAGTTCATTGTGTGCATCTAATAACGCTAGCTTACTAGTAAGTCGATAAACTTCCCACGACGACACATTTGTGCTGAGAAACTTCAACTCAAACACTTTGTTATTTTCATTATCCTTATCTGTGTCTAAGTGCATCAAATATACTAATAGCTCGTTTGGAAGGTGTAGGCCTTTCAACGTATTCCACGCATCTTTTCTCGTATTTCTTTGCGACACCATTCGGCTAAAGAAAGCAGATTGTTTATGATTCTTACGATGGTAAAAATTAATTGCATATGTGACTCATTGCAACATTTTTGTTCATGTATAATAATGTCAAAACCAGGGAACACTTTGGATCCGAAATTTCCATCTTCTTCGAAGAAGTTTAATGTAATTTCCTTTATATCATTATAATATTGCGCGGTAACTTTGAAAGTGCTGAGTAGAAAGGGGGATACCAGCCCGAACACTCACCCCTGCTGCCAGCTACAACTTTTTTTAACACCAAATATGGGTATAGAGTCATTAGGGAGAACACGTGGTTAATGGGGTCAATGACCTAAATTTCCAAGGTCGATGTTGTTGTTGTTGTTGTTTTGGCCATGTGCATAGAGTCATTAGGGAGAACACGTGGTTAATTAAAGCGATTGGGAATTTGGAACACCTGTGCTGTCAGTCATTAATCAAATTGTTTCCGGGCAAAGTTTAATGATGTCTGACAGGTACTGTCAACATTTCTCCAGGAATAGATCCAAGTTATTAATGTTCCTTGCCCTGGAAACAATTCTACTGGTCGAACTCCAAAGATATTAATAACCAAACGCCATGGAAACAATTCTCAAAGAAACATCTTAGCAATGAATAGATTAACACGGGAATCAGGTTTTTTAGTAATTTCAAATGTGACAGCGCAGAGATGCCAATAACAAAAGGAACACGCTGAAATTACGATTAGGGCTTATTTGAGCAAAACCATTTTAGACATTTTATGGAATTATTTCGGCGAGAACAGTTAGAGACATTTTAAAAGATGATTTTAAAAGATGATTTTAGAAGAGGATTTGAGGGTGAAACTCAGTGGTCGTTATAATACACAAGTTCCATTTGAACAATGTTGTGAGGTCCTCTACCCAACCCCAAAGGCCATCATACCTCATTCAACCCCGAAGGAAGCCCCCGGTCCTCAAAGGTCCCCCGGGCTCCCAAAGGGCCCCCCGGCGTCCCAAAGGCCCCCTGCACCCTCATTTTTAATACTTTTTTAAGGCTTTATTATATCTTTTCAGAACAAGTTATTTTCTTAATGTCCATCCTAAACCCATTTTACAAGTTGAAGTAGCCATCCTTTGCACACACAACTTTACTATACTACTTTTTAGAATGATCCAACACCAAGCAATACTTTTCAAAGGCATTTCAGAACCAGTTCTTTTCTTAATGTCCTTCCTAAACCCATTTTACAAGTTGAAGTACCCATCCTTTTCACCCACAACTTTACTTTACAGCTTTTTGGATACCTCAACACCAAGAAATACCTTTCAAAAGACCTTTCAGAGCAAGTTCCTTACTTAATGTCCCTCCTAAACCCATTTTCCAACTTGAATCATCCATCCTTTTCACCCACAACTTTACTTTAAAGCTTTTTGGATACCTCAACACCAAGAAATACCTTTCAAAAGGCATTTCAGAGCAACTTCTTTTCTTAATGTCCCTTCTAAACCCATATTCCAACTTGACGCATCCATTTTTTTCACCCACAACCTTACTTTACAGTTTTTTGGATACCTCAACACCAAGAAATACTTTTCAAAAGACATTTCAGAGTAAGTTCCTTTCTTAATGCCCCTTCGAAGTCTATTTTCCAACTTGAAGTACCCATCCTTTTCACCCACAACTTTACTTTACAGCTTTTTGAATGCCCAACACCAAGCAATACTTTTCAAAGACATTTCAGAGCAAGTTCTTTTGTTAATGTCCCTTCTAAACCCATTTTACAAGTTGAAGCGTCCATCCTTTTCACCCACAACTATACTTTACAGCTTTTTGGATACCTCAACACCAAGAAATACTTTGCAAAAGACATTTCAGAGCAACATCTTTTCTTAATGTCTCTCCTAAACCTATTTTCCAACTTGAAGCATCCATTCTTTTCACTCACAACTTTACTTTACAGCTTTTTGGATACCTCAACACCAAGAAATACTTTTCAAAAGACATTTCAGAGCAAGTTCCTTTCTTAATGCTCCTTCTAAGTCCATTTTCAACTTGAAGTATCTTTCCTTTTGACTCACAACTTTACTTTACAGCTTTTTGGATACCTCAACACCAAGCAGTACTTTTCAAAGGCATTTCAGAGCAAGTTCCTTTCGTAATGTCCCTTTTCAGAGCAAGTTCCTTTCTTAATGTCCCTTCTAAGCCCATTTTCCAACTTGAAGTATCCTTCCTTTTCACCCACAACTTTACTTTACAGCTTTTTGGATACCTCAACACCAAGAAATACCTTTCAAAAGGCATTTCAGAGCAAGTTCCTTTCTTAATGTCCCTTCTAAACCCATTTTCCAACTTGAAGTACCCATCCTTGTCACCCACAACTTTACTTTACAACTTTTGGATACCTCAACACCTAGCAATACTTTTCAAAAGACATTTCAGAGCAAGTTCCATTCTTAATGTCCCTCCTAAACCCATTTTACAAGTTGAAGCATCCTTCTCACCCAGAACGTTACTTTGCAGCTTTTTGGGTACCCCAACATCCAGAAATACCTTTCAAAAGTCATTTCAGAGCAAGTTACTTTCTTAATGCCCCTTTTAAAACCATTTTCCAACTTGAAGTACCCATCCTTTTCACCCACAACTTTACTTTACAGCTTTTTGAGTACCACAACACCAAGCAATACTTTTCAAATGGCATTTCACAGTAAGTCCTTTTCTTATAATGTACCCCCTAGACCTATTATACAAATTGAAGAACCCATCCATTTCCCCACAACTTTACATTACAGCTTTTTAGATACCTCAACACCAAGCAATACTTTTCAAAAGACATTTCAGAGCAAGTTCTTTTCATAATGTCCCTCCTAAACCCATTTTACAAATTGAAGTACCCATCCTTTTCACCCACAACTTTAGTTTATAGCTTTTTGAATGCTCCAACCCCAAGCAATACTTTTCAAAAGGCATTTCAGGACAAGTTCTTTTCTTAATGTTACTCCTAAACCAATTTTACAATTTGAAGTTCCCATCCTTTTCACCCACAACTTTACTATACTGCCTGTTTGAATGCTCCAACACCAAGCAATACTTTTCAAATGGCATTTCAGAACAAGTTATTTTCTTAATGTCATTCCTAAACCCATTTTACTAGTTGAAGTACCCATCCTTTTCACCCACAACTTTACTTTACAGCTTTTTGAATGCTCCAACACCAAGCAATACTTTTCAAAGACCTTATTATATCTTTTCAAAACAATTTCTTTACGTAATGTCCTTCCTAAACCAATTTTACAAGTTGAAGTACTCATCCTTTCACCCACAACTTTACTATAAGGCTTTTCGAATACCCCAACATCAAGCAATACTTTTCAAAAGGCTTTATTATATTTTTTCAGAACAATTTCTTGGCGTAATTTTCTTCCTAAACCCATTTTACAAGTTGAAGTACTTATCTTTCTCCCCACAACTTTACTTTACAACTTTTTTGCACACCCAAACATCAAGCAATACTTTCCAAAAGACTTTATTATATCTTTTCAGAATAAGTTTTTTTCTTAATGTCCATCATAAACCAATTTTACAAGTTGAAGTAGTTATCTTTTTCACCACAACTTTACTTTACGACTTTTTGCACACCCAAAGATCAAGCAATACTTTTCAAAAGGTTTTATTATATCTTTTCAGAACAAGTTCTTTTCTTAATATGCTTCTTAAACCAATTTTACAAATTCTAAATTTTTCCATAGTAGATACAAAAAGCTATATCATAGCTGTGAATATTTTCTTAAAAGATAAGCAGTTCTATTTCAATTTTTAATTTTCTCAATGAAGTGAAGAAAAGTTCAAGTTCTCTTCTGAATTTTCTCAATGAAAAAGAAATTAGTTTTTAATCAATTCTATTTTTCCAAATAATATAAAAATTTTCAATTTCGGTTCAGATTTTTCTCAAAGGTATGAAAATAATTAAAATACTGTTACAAATTTTTCATAGAAGATAGAAAAGTTAAAGTTCTCTTCTGAATTTTACCAAAGAACACAATTCAATTCTAATTTCTCCAGAGAAAATAAAAATCTTCCACTTCAGTTCTTTATTTCACAAAGACATAAAGAAATTTAAACTTCAATTCTAAATTTTTTGGTGGAAGATAGAAAAAGAAATACCATTTGTGTGAAAATTGTCATGGAACATAAAAAGTTATAGTTCAATTTAAAATTTCCTCAAAAAAGTGAAGAAGAAGTCAAGTTCTCTTCTGAATTTTACTAAAGAACATAATTCATTTATACTTTCACCAGAGAAAATAAAAATCTTCCACTTCAGTTCTTTATTTCACAAAGACATAAAGAAATTTAAAGTTCTATTCTAAATTTTTCGGTGGAAGATAGAAAAAGTAATACCATACTTGTGAATATTTTCACGGAAGATAAAAAGTTCTAGTTCAATTTAAAATTTTCTCAACGAAGTGAAGAAAAGTTCAAGTTCTCTACTGAATTTTACCAAAGAACACAATTAAATTCTAATTTCACCAGAGAAAATAAAAATCTTCCACTTAAGTTCTTTATTTCAAAAAGACATAAAGAAATATAAATTACAATTCTAAATTTTTCGGTGGAAGATAGAAAAAGTAATACCATACTTGTGAATATTTTCCCGGAAGACAAAAAGTTCTAGTTCAATTTAAAATTTTCTCAACTAAGTGAAGAAAAGTTCAAGTTCTCTTCTTAATTTTACCAAAGAACAAATTCAATTCTAATTTCACCAGAGAAAATAAAAATCTTCCACTTCAGTTCTTTATTTCACAAAGATATAAAGAAATTTAAAGTACAATTCTAATTTTTCGGTGGAAGATAGAAAAAGTAATTATACTTGTGAATATTTTCCTGGAAGATAAAAAGTTCTAGTTCAATTTAAAATTTTCTCAACGAAGTGAAGAAAAGTTCAAGTTCCTCTTCTAAACTTTACCAAAGAACACACTTCAATTCTAATTTCTCCAGAGAAAACAAAAATCTTCCACTTCAGTTCTTTATTTCACAAACACATAAAGAAATTTAGAGTTCAATTCTAAATTTTTCGGTGGAAGATAGAAAAAGCAATACCATTCTTGTAAATATTTTCCCGGAAGATAAAAAGTTTTAGTTCAATTTAAAATTTTCTCAACTAAGTTAATAAGAATTCAAGTTCTCTTCTGAATTTTACTAGAGAATAAAATTCAATTCTAAGTACACAAGAGAACACTAAAATATTCCACTTAATTTCCATATTTCACAAGGACAAAAAGAAATTTAAAGTACAAGTCTAAATTTTTAGGAGTAAGATGGAAAAGGCAATAAAAGACCTGTTAATATTTACATTAAAGAAAGAAATTTATATGTCAAAAAACAGTTTACTCAATGTCTTCAGTGAACTTAAAAGTTATATTATTAATTTTAACAAATAAAAAGTTTCAATTCTAATTTCTCCAGAGAAAACAAAAATCTTCCACTTCAGTTCTTTATTTCACAAACACATAGAAATATAAAGTTCAATTCTAAATTTTAAGGTGGAAGATAGAAAAAGTAATACCACACTAGTGAATATTTTCTCGAAAGATAAAAAGTTCTAGTTCAATTAAAAATTTTGTCAACGAACTGAAGAAAAGTTTATGATCTCTTCTGAACTTCACCAAAGAACACGCTTCAATTCTAATTGCTACAGAGAAAACAAAAATCTTCCAGTTAAATTCTTTATTTAACCAAAACATAAATAAACATAAAGTTAAATTCGAAATTTTTCTCAGTGATATATAAAAAGTAATACTATACTTGTGATTATTTTCCTGGAAGATAAAAAGTTCTAGTTCAATTTAAAATTTTCTCAACGAAGTGAAGAAGAATTCAAGTTCTCTTCTGAAATTTACTACAGAATAAAATTCATATCTAATTTCTCAATACAACACTAAAAAATAACAATAATGTTCTTAATTTCACAAAGACATAAAGAAAATCAAAGTACAAATCTAAATTTTCTGAGGATGATCGAAAAATCAATATAATGCTTGTGAATATTGTGATAGACGATAAAAATCTCAAGGTCAATTTACAATTTTCTCAAAGATGTGAAGAAAAGTTAGAGTTCTCTTCTGACTTTTACCAAAGAACACACTTCAATTCCAATTTCCCCAGTGAATACAAAAATCTACCACTTCAGTTTTTTATTTCACAAAGACATAAAGAAATTTAAAGTTCAATTCTAAATTTTTCGGTGAAAGATAGAAAAAGTAATACCATACTTGTGATTATTTTCACGGAAGATAAAAACTTCTAGTTCAATTTAAAATTTTCTCAACGAAGTGAAGAAAAGTTAATGTTCTCTACAGAATTTTACCAAAGAACACAATACAATTATAATTTCACCAAAGAAAACAAAATTCTTACTCTTAAATTATTTATTTCACAATGACATAAAGAAATTTAAAGTTCAATTATAAATTTTTCCGTGAAAGTTAGAAAAAGTAATACCATACTTGTGAATATTTTCACAGAAGATAAAGAGTTCTAGTTCAATTTAAAATTTTCTCAACTAAGCGAAGGGAAGTTCAAGTTCTATTCTGAAATTTAGTAAAGAACACACTTCATTTCTAATTTCAACAGAGAAAACAAAAATCTTACACTTCAGTTCTTTATTTCACAAAGACATAAAGAAATTTAAAGTTCAATTCTAAATTTTTCGGTGGAAGATAGAAAAAGTAATACCATACTTGTGAATATTTTCATGGAAGATAAAAAGTTCTAGTTCAATTTAAAATTTTCTCAACGAAGTGAAGAAAAGTTCAACTTCCCTTTTGAACTTTACCAAAGAACACACTTCAATTCTAATTTCTCCAGAGAAAACAAAAATATTCCACTTCAGTTTTAAATTCCCCAAAGAAATAAAGAAATTTAAAGTTCTATTCTAAATTTTTAGATGAAAGATAGAAAAAGTAATACTATGATTGTGATTATTTTCCATGAAGATCAAAAGTTTCACTTTATTTATAATTTTACTTTAATTCAGTTCTGATTTTTCTCAAAGAGATGAAAAATTTAAAGTTCTGTTCCAAATTTTTCATAGAAGATAGAAAAAGTTATACATTGATTGTGAATATTCAACATGAAGATATAGGAACTCCACTTTAATTCTGAGTTTTCTCGAAGAAGTACAAAATGTTCAAGTTCTCTTCTGAATTTTCTTAAAGAAGAGAAAAAAGTTAACTCAATTCTGAATTTTACCAATGAAAATGAAAAAACCTTCCACTTCAGTTTTTAATTTCTCAAAGACATAAAAAATTTAAAGTTCAGTTCTAAATTTTTCTGTAGAAGATAGGAAAAGTTTTACTATGATTGTGATTATTTTCCAGTGAAGATAAAAAGTTTCACTTTAATTCTAATTTTCTTAAATTCAGTTCCAATTTTTTGCAACGATATGAAAAATTTAAAGTTTTGTTCCGAATTTTTCATAGAAGATAGAAAAAGTTATACATTGATTGTGAATATTCGACATGAAGATAAGGAGCATAACTTTAATTCTGAGTTTTCTCGAAGAAGTGAAAAATGTTCAAGTTCTCTTCTGAATTTTCTTAAAGAAGTGAAGAAAGTTAGCTCAATTCTGAATTTTACCAATGAAAATGAAAAAAGCTTCCACCTCAGTTCTTAATTTCTCAAAGACATAAAAAATTGAAAATTCTCCTCTAATTTTTCCAAGAAAATAAAAAGGTTCCACTTTAGTTGTGATTTTTTCTCAAAGAAATGAAAAATTTAAAGTTCTATTCTAATTTTAAATTAAATTTTAGGTCCTTTGTCTTATGAATTTACCCCTCAAATTTTTCAATTAGAAAATAAGTGACTAGTTCTATTATTAAAGACAATCGTTCAAACTCGTTCATCTAACCTCCAAAACAATAGGTTAGGTTAAGTATAAATAAATATTAATAAATAAATAGAAACATTTCTACATGTTTAAGTTAGGTTAGGTTAGGTTAACTTATCATCAGCGCTCATGATAAGTTAACCTAACCTTTTCGGGCGAGTATGGTTAGGTTAGGTTTGGCTAGATTAAGTTGGCTTAGATTAGGTTAGGTTAGGTTAGGTTAGCCTAGGTACGCTTCACTTAGGTTAGCTTAGGTTAGGTGAGAGACAGGCAAAAAGTTAGGTGTATGATTAGGTTAGGTTAGATTAAGTTAGGTTAAGTTAGGTTAGGTTAGGCTAAGTTAGGTTAGACTAGGTTAGCCTACGTACGCGCGCGTACGTAGGCTAACCTAGCCTAACCTAACTTAGCCTAACCTAACTTAAACTAACCTAACTTAATCTAACCTAAACTAACCTAATCATAAACCTAACTTTTTGCCTGTCTCTCACCTAACGTAAGCTAACCTAAGTGAAGCGTACATAGGCTAACCTAACCTAACTTAACCTAACCTAATCTAACCTAACTTAATCTAGCCTAACATAACCTAACCATACTCACCGGAAAAGGTTAGGTAAACTTATCATGAGCGCTCGTGATAAGTTAACCTAACCTAACCTAACTTAAACATGTAGAAATGTTTCTATTTATTTATTCATATCTATTTATACCTAACCTAACCTATTGTTTTGGAGGTTAGATGAATGAGTTTGAACGATTGTCTTTAATAATAGAACGAGTCACTCATTTTCTAATTTAAAAATTTGAGGGATAAATCCATAAGACAAAGGAGCTAAAATTTAATTTAAAATTAGAATAGAACTTTAAATTTTTCATCTCTTTGAGAAAAAACCAGAACTGAAGTGGAACCTTTTTATTTTCTTGGAAAAATTAGAAGAGAACTTTAAATTTTTTATGTCTTTGAGAAATTATGAACTGAAGTGGAAGCTTTTTTCATTTTCATTGGTAAAATTCAGAATTGAGCTAACTTTTTTTACTTCCTTAAGAAAATTCAGAAGAGAACTTGAACATTTTGCACTTCTTCTAGAAAACTCAGAATTAAAGTGATGCTCCTTATCTTCATGTCGAATATTCACAATCAATGTATAACTTTTTCTATCTTCTATGAAAAATTTGGAACAGAACTTTAAATTTTTCATCTCTTTGTAAAAAATCGGAACTGAATTTAAGAAAATTTGAATTAAAGTGAAACTTTTATCTTCACTGGAAAATAATCACAATCATAGTAAAACTTTTCCTATCTTCTACAGAAAAATTTAGAACTGAACTTTAAATTTTTTATGTCTTTGAGAAATTAAAAACTGAAGTGGAAGGTTTTTTCATTTTCATTGGTAAAATTCAGACTTGAGTTAACTTTTTTCTCTTCTTTAAGAAAATACAGAAGAGAACTTGAAAATTTTGTACTTCTTCGAGAAAACTCAGAATTAAAGTGGAGTTCCTTATCTTCATGTTGAATATTCACAATCAATGTATAACTTTTTCAATCTTCTATGAAAAATTTGGAACAGAACTTTAAATTTTTTATCTCTTTGAGAAAAATCAGAACTGAATTAAATTAAAATTATAAATAAAGTGAAACTTTTGATCTTCATGGAAAATAATCACAATCATAGTATTAATTTTTGTATCTTCCATCTAAAAATTTTGAATAGAACTTTAAATTTCTTTATTTCTTTGGGGAACTTAAAACTGAAGTGGAAGATTTTTATTTTCTCTGGAGAAATTAGAATTGAATTGTGTTCTTTGGTAAAGTTCAGAAGAGAACTTGAACTTTTCTTGAATTCATTGAGAAAATTTAAAATTGGACTAGAACTTTTTATTTTCCGTGAAAATAATCACAAGTATGGTATTACTTTTTCTATCTTCCACCGAAAAATTTAGAATTGAACTTTAAATTTCTTTATGTCTTTGTGAAATAAAGAACTCAAGTGGAAGATTTTTGTATTCTCTGGAGAAATTAAAATTGAAGTGTGTTCTTTGGTTAGGTTCAGAAGAGAACTCGAACTTTTCTTCACTTCGTTGAGAAAATTTGAAATTAAACTAGAACTTTTTATCTTCCGGGAAAATATTCACCAGTATGGTATTACTTTTTCTATCTGCCCCCGAAAAATTTAGAATTGAACTTTAAATTTCTTTATGTCTTTGTGAAATAAAGAACTGAAGTGGAAGATTTTATTTTCTCTGGTGAAATTAGAATTGAATTGTGTTCTTTGGTAAAATTCAGAAGAGAACTTGAATTTTTCTTCACTTCGTTGAGAAAATTTTAAATTGAACTTGAATTTTTTATCTTCCGGGAAAATATTCACAAGTATGGTATTACTTTTTCTATCTTCCACCGAAAAATTTAGAATTGAACTCTAAATTTATTTATGTCTTTGTGAAATAAAGAACTTAAGTGGAAGATTTTTGTTGTCTCTGTTGAAATTAGAATTGAAGTTTGTTCTTTGGTACATTTCAGAAGAGAGCTTGAACTTTTCTTCACTTCGTTGAGAAAATTTTAAATTGAACTAGAACTTTTTATCTTCCGGGAAAATATTCACAAGTATGGTATTACTTTTTCTATCTTCCAACGAAAAAATTAGAATTGAACTTTAAATTTCTTTGTCTTTGTGAAATATAGAACTTAAGTGGAAGATTTTTTTTTTCTCTGGAGAAATAAGAATTTAAGTTGGTTCTTTGGTACAGTTCAAAAGAGAAATTGAATTTTCCGTGGCTTCGTTGAGGAAATTGTGAATTTAACTATACAATTTTATCTTCCATGAAAATACTCAAAAGTATGGCATTGATTTTTCTATCTTCAATCAAAAAATTTATAATTGTAATTTAAATTTAAGTATGTAATGTTTGAATAGAGAAATTAAATGGTATATTTTTATTTTCTCTGGTGAATTTAGAATTTAATTTTGTTCTTTAGTAAAATTCAGAAGAGAACTTGAATTTTTCTTCACTTCGTTGAGAAAATTTTAAATTGAACTAGAACTTTTAATCTTCCGGGAAAATATTCACAAGTATGGTATTACTTTTTCTATCTTCCACCGAAAAATTTAGAATTGAACTTTAAATTTCTGTATGTCTTTGTGAAATAAAGAACTGAAGTGGAAGATTTTTGTTTTCTCTGGAGAAATTAGAATTGAAGTGTGTTCTTTGGTAAAGTTTAGAAGAGAACTTGAACTTTTCTTCCCTTCGTTGAGAAAATTTTAAATTGAACTAGAACTTTTTATCTTCCGGGAAAATATTCACAAATATGGTAGTTCTTTTTCTATCTTCCATCAAAAAATTTAGAATTGAACTTTAAATTTCTTTATGTCTTTGTGAAATAAAGAACTGAAGTGGAAGATTTTTATTTTACTCTGGAGAAATTAGAATTGAATTATGTTCTTTGGTAAAATTCAGAATAGAACTTGAACTTTTCTTGACTTCGTTGAGAAAATTGTCAATTTAACTATAACCTATTATCGTCCGTTTATATTTTCACAAATATGGTATTTCATTTTATATATTACTTCAAAAAATTTAGAATGGTACTTTAAATTTATTTATGTCTTTGTGAAATAGAGAACTGAAGTGGAAGATTTTTATTTTCTCTGGTGAAATTAGAATTGAATTTTATTCTTTGGTAAAATTCAGAAGAGAACTTGAACTTTTCTTGACTTCGTTGAGGAAACTGTAAATTGAACTAGAACTTTTTATTTTCAGGGAAAATATTCACAAGTATGGTATTGCTTTTTCTATCTCCCTCTGAAAAATTTCGAATTGAACTTTAAATTGCTTTATGTCTTTGTGAAATATTGAAATGAAGTGGAGGATTTTTATTTTCCCTGGAGAAATTAGAATTGAAATGTGTTCTTTGGTAAAGTTCAGAAGAGAACTTGAACTTTTCTATCTTCTATGAAAAATTTGGAACATTATTTTAAATTTTTTCATACCTTTGAGAAAAATCTGAACCGAAGTGGAAAATTTTTATATTATTTGGGAAAATAGAATTGATTAAAAACTAATTTCTTTTTCATTGAGAATATTCAGAAGAGAACTTGAACTTTTCTTCACTTCATTGAGAAAATTTAAAATTGAAATAGAACTGCTTATCTTTCGAGAAAATATTCACAGCTATGATATAGCTTTTTCTATCTACTATGGAAAAATTTAGAATTTGTAAAATTGGTTTAAGAAGCCTATTAAGAAAAGAACTTGTTCTGAAAAGAGATAATAAAACCTTTTGAAAAGTATTGCTTGATCTTTGGGTGTGCAAAAAGTCGTAAAGTAAAGTTGTGGTGAAAAAGATAACTACTTCAACTTGTAAAATTGGTTTATGAAGGACATTAAGAAAAAAACTTATTCTGAAAAGATATAATAAAGTGTTTTGGAAAGTATTGCTTGATGTTTGGATGTGCAAAAAAGTCATAAAGTAAAGTTTAGGGGAAAAAGATAAGTACTTCAACTTGTAAAATGGGATTAGGAAGAAAATTACGTGAAGAACTTGTTCTGAAAAGATATAAAAAAGCCTTTTGAAAAGTATTGCTTGATGTTGGGGTATTCGAAAAGCCTTATAGTAAAGTTGTGGGTGAAAAGATGAGTACTTCAACACTTAAAATTGGTTTAGGAAGGACATTACGTAAAGAACTTGTTTTGAAAAGATATAATAAAGTCTTTGAAAAGTACTGCTTGGTGTTGGAGCATTCAAAAAGCTGTAAAGTAAAGTTGTGGTTGAAAAGGATGGGTACTTCAACTTTTAAAATGGGTTTAGGAATGACATTAAGAAAATAACTTGTTCTGAAATGCCCTTTGAAAAGTATTGCCTGGTGTTGGAGCATTCAAAATGGCAGTATAGTAAAGTTGTAGATGAAAAGGATGGGTACTTCAACTTGTAAAATGAGTTTAGGAAGGACATTAAGAAAAGAAATTGTCCTGAAATGCCTTTGGAAAAGTATTGCTTGGTGTTGGAGCATTCATAAAGCTGTAAAGTAAAGTTGTGTGTAAAAAGGATGGGTACTTCAATTTGTAAAATGGGTTTAGGAGGGACATTAAGAAAGGAACTTATTGTGAAATGCATTGAAAAGTATTGCTGGGTGTTGGTGCACTCAAGAAGCAGTATAGTAAAGTTGTGGGTGAAAAGGATGGGTACTTCAACTTGTAAAATGGGTTTAGGATGATTATTATGAAAAGAACTTGCTCTGAAATGCCTTTTGAAAAGTATTGCTTGGTGTTGAGGTATCTAAAAAGCTGTAATGTAAAGTTGTGGGGAAATGGATGGGTTCTTCAATTTGTATAATAGGTTTAGGGGGTACATTATAAAAAAAGGACTTATTGTGAAATGCCATTTGAAAAGTATTGCTTGGTGTTGTGGTACTCAAAAAGCTGTAAAGTAAAGTTGTGGATGAGAAGGATGGGTACTTCAAGTTGGAAAATGGGTTTAGAAGGGACATTAAGAAAGGAACTTGCTCTGAAATGCCTTTTGAAAGGTATTTCTTGGTGTTGAGGTATCCAAAAAGCTGTAAAGTAAAGTTTTGGGTGAAACGAAAGGATGCTTCAAGTTGGAAAATGGGCTTAGGAGGGACATTAAGAAAGGAACTTGCTCTGAAATGTCCTTTGAAAAGTATTTCTTGGTGTTGAGGTATCCCAAAAGCTGTAAAGTAAAGTTTTGGGTGAAAAGGAAGGATGCTTCAACTTGTAAAATGGGTTTAGAAGGGACATTAAGAATGGAACTTGCTCTGAAATGTCTTCTGAAAAGTATTACTAGGTGTTGAGGTATCCAAAAGTTGTAAAGTAAAGTTGTGGGTGAAAAGGATGGGTACATCAAGTTGGAAAATGGGTTTAGAAGGGACATTAAGAAAGGAACTTGCTCTGAAATGCCTTTTGAAAGGCATTTCTTGGTGTTGAGGTATCCAAAAAGCTGTAAAGTAAAGTTGTGGGTGAAAAGGAAGGATACTTCAAGTTGGAAAATGGGCTTAGAAGGGACATTAAGAAAGGAACTTGCTCTGAAAAGGGACATTAAAAAAAGGAACTTGCTCTGAAATGCCTTTGAAAAGTACTGCTTGGTGTTGAGGTATCCAAAAAGCTGTAAAGTAAAGTTGTGAGTGAAAAGGAAGGATACTTCAAGTTGAAAATGGACTTAGAAGGAGCATTAAGAAAGGAACTTCCTCTGAAATGTCTTTTGAAAAGTATTTCTTGGTGTTGAGGTATCCAAAAAGCTGTAAAGTAAAGTTGTGAGTGAAAAGAATGGATGTTTAAGTTTGAAAATAGGTTTAGGAGAGACATTAAGAAAAGATGTTGCTCTGAAATGTCTTTTGAAAAGTATTTCTTGGTGTTGAGGTATCCAAAAAGCTGTAAAGTAATGTTGTGGGTGAAAAAAATGGTTGCGTCAAGTTGGAATATGGGTTTAGAAGGGACATTAAGAAAATAAGTTGCTCTAAAATGATTTTTGAAATGTATTTCTTGGTGTTGAGGTATCCAAAAAGCTGTAAAGTAAAGTTGTGGGTGAAAAAGATGGATGCTTCAAGTTGGAAAATGGGTTTAGGAGGGACATTAAGTAAAGAACTTGCTCTGAAATGTCTTTTGAAAGGTATTTCTTGGTGTTGAGGTATCCAAAAAGCTGTAAAGTAAAGTTGTGGGAAAATGGATGGGTACTTCAACTTGTAAAATGGGTTTAGGAAGGACATTAAGAAAAGAACTGGTTCTGAAATGCCTTTGAAAAGTATTGCTTGGTATTGGAGCATTCAATAAAGCAGTATAGTAAAGTTGTGAGTGAAAAGGATGGCTACTTCAAATGCCCTTTGAAAAGTATTGCTTGGTGTTGGATCATTCTAAAAAGTAGTATAGTAAAGTTGTGTGTGAAAAGGATGGCTACTTCAACTTGTAAAATGGGTTTAGGATGGACATTAAGAAAATAACTTGTTCTGAAAAGATATAATAAAGCCTTAAAAAAGTATTAAAAATGAGGGTTCCGGGGGCCTTGGGGACGCCAGGGGGCCCTTTGGGAGGCCGGGGGACCTTTGAGGACCGGGGGCTTCCTTCGGGGTTGGGTGGGGTATGATGGCCTTTGGGGTTGGGTAGAGGACCTCACAACATTGTTCAAATGGAACTTGTGTATTATAACGACCACTGAGTTTCACCCTCAAATCCTCTTCTAAAATCATCTTTTAAAATCATCTTTTAAAATGTCTCTAACTGTTCTCGCCGAAATAATTCCATAAAATGTCTAAAACGGTTTCGCTCAAATAAGCCCTAATTGTAATTTCAGCGTGTTCCTTTTCTTATTGGCATCTCTGCGCTGTCACATTTGAAATTACTAAGAAACCTGATTCCCGTGTTAATTTATTCATCGCTAAGATGTTTCTTGGAGAATTGTTTCCATGACGTTTGGTTATTAATATCTTTGGAGTTCGACCAGTAGAATTGTTTCCAGGGCAAGGAACATTAATGACTTGGATCTATTCCTGGAGAAATGTTGACAGTACCTGTCAGACATTATTAAACTTTGCCCGGAAACAATTTGATGAATGACTGACAGCACAGGTGTTCCAAATTCCCAATCGCTTTAATTAACCACGTGTTCTCCCTAATGACTCTATGCACATGGCCAAAACAACAACAACAACAACATCGAACTTGGAAATTTAGGTCATTGACCCCATTAACCTCGTGTTCTCCCTAATGACTCTATACCCATATTTGGTGTTAAAAAAAGTTGTAGGTGGCAGCAGGGGTGAGTGTTCGGGCTGGTACCCCCCTTTCTACTGTGCTGGATGTTGTTTCTAGGTTTATGCCATTACGGTTCAAGCAATTGTTTGTATAATTAAAAAAAAAAATTTATTCCCTTTAGTACATTGTACCCCTGATCTATTAATATGGCTATGAATCGAAGGGACCAAATGGTAGTAATACCATTGTCATCCTGAAATTACCAAAGATTTTCTGCGATGAATTCAGCAATTAGGGGATACTTGGACATAGGAATCTATTGTAAGAGAATTCTGAAAGCTATATTGGCAGCTAATCTAGTGCGTTCAACTGTTGTCAACATTGCCCGTGTACTAAAGTTATAATATACTAAACTTGCTATTAATCTTAAGATTATTCTATCTTCCAGGGGGCTTTTTGGAAATTTTAGAAGGAAGTGTAGTGTGCGACAGTTTAGTTCTTGCACATCTTGCACCACTAACACCTATTCCCTCAATAATTTGTTTATATTTTTCATACTGTGACACATTTTATGTTCTCGCGATGTTTCAATTATTGACTCTAGTTTGTTCAATTGCGGACAACCGGGGAATTTTTTCATGGTAGGAATTTTTTCTAAATTCACCTAGAGGCCATCGAAGGAATTTGATGTAATTTAAATGCAATGTGTTAAAATCATATTGAAGGAATTTGTTCTTTGTTCTTACCACTATTATTTATTTTTGTTAGTAAGTTAATATTCTACCTAGTGGAGTTAGTATCACTGGTGTAGCTTCTGAGCAATAAAAACTAATTCACGATTAGACCAACTCATTTTGGCGCTCCTCCCATATCCTTATTATGTTGTCAAAATGCGATTATTATGTTGTCTGACAAACCAATAATTTTATTGCAATTTTCAATCATTAAACTCTTCAAATTCCTAAAAGAACTCAATACTTTGTTTAAAACAATGTTCAGCAATTTGTCAAGTACTTTTCGCGAATATTCAAATCCCTGTCATTTTCGATATCAATGGAACGTGCTTTTTTTGTATTGCAAATTAACCCATATTTTTTCACTCATGAGATCTGTCAAGAGCATTTGGAAAATGCAAAAATTTCTTTTGTTCACAGGAACAAAGAATGTAAAGCTATACAAAGTAGGACTTTTGCTTTTGCTTAAAACTCATTAGGCTGGTATGCGAATTTAATCGTCTCTTTTATTTGGTGTTTTTAAAGGGATATCTGATAAGGATAAATTGTAAGTTTCTCTTTTTGTTAGAAACTAGAAAGAAGTTTAAAATGGGAAACAAGATAAACGATAAAATATTCCGTGAAATATTTGGGGGATATTTTTATCAGCATGGCTGTCCCTTTTTGTTTAAAACTGAAGGGAAGTTATCTTTAGGAGGGGAAAGTTTCTTTTATTTAAGGAGAGAAAGATTTAAATTATTTTGTTTTCTTCTCACGGTACACAGATAGTCAAATATCTACCTTCGTATTACCCAAGTTACTTCTTAAAAAGTATCTCTTATCAATATCTCGGGTGGAAATGATAAAGTATCTTGTACTTGTGATTGACGAAAGTTTGTCTTTTAAAACAAACATTCAAAATCTACACCCAAAGATTTCAAGGTGTGTTGGTTTAATGCGAAGGTAGAATCATTATTGGCCCTACAGTAGTATGCTAAGTATGGATTTGCTTAGACGTATAGGAATTACCATGCTATTTGCTTAGACACATAAGAATTACCATGCTATTTGCTTAGACGTATAGGAATTACCATGCTATTTGCTTAGACACATAGGAATTACCATGCTATTTGCTTAGAAACATAGCAATTACCATGCTATTTGCTTAGACACATAGGAATTACCATGCTATTTGCTTACACGTATAGGAATTACCATGCTACTTGCTTAGACACATAGGAATTACCATGCTATTTGCTTAGACGTATAGGAATTACCATGCTATTTGCTTAGACACATAGGAATTACCATGCTATTTGCTTAGACACATAGGAATTATCATGCTATTTGCTTAGACAGATAGGAATTACCATGCTATTTGCTTAGACGTATAGGAATTACCATGCTATTTGCTTAGACACATAGGAATTACCATGCTATTTGCTTAGATGTATAGGAATTACCATGCTACTTGCTTAGACACATAGGAATTACCATGCTATTTGCTTAGACGTATAGGAATTACCATGCTATTTGCTTACACACATAGGAATTCCCATACTATTTGCTTTGACCTCTACAACTTTTCAAAGAGAGTCAGTACTCCCTCACATGGTATACACTACAGTTTCACGTGCACATTGCAAAAAGCGTGCAAACCTATAAAGTGGTCAAACATGTTTTGAGAGTATAGTCGAAATTGTATAACACAGTCAGACTGGTTTTTTGCTATTGATATCAATTTCACAAGAATATGCAGTACAGTTTCACATGCACATTACAAAAAGCTATCAAACCTATAAAGTGGTCAAACATGTTTTGAAACTATAGTCGAGATTGTATAACACAACCAGACTGGTTTTTGAGGCAACACCCATTTTTTTAGGGCCGATCAGAGAGAGAGAGCGGAGGTTACTCCATATACGATAACTTGATTGGTAATTGGATTCGAATAAAAGGAGTGATTTTTATTCCAGTTCATATTAGTAAGAGAATTGAATTCAGAGAGAATAGTTTATTTGAGAGGATATTAGTAGAGAAAATGAGTGGTGCATTTACACTATTGGAGATTGATGGTGGAGCTGGCAGCAGCAAAGATATACGAATACCAAATGTGGCTCTGGAAATAACCGGAGGCTGTATACTATGCCTTGAATGGGAAGATATGTATGCTAGATACGTGGTATCGTTAAGCAAATTTAAAATGGAGGAGCAATTATGTTTTGCTGCGAAACTGAACATTGTGCATATAAATAGACTTCAGGCAGCATTAGATGTGCTAGTGAAATATATTGATGAGAACAAAATGAATCAGTGATTATTATTGTTGTAATTATGCTCAATAAAATTGTTTCCAAATCAAAGGTATTTTTCTTTCTATAGTAGACTAGCGTATATTTTTAGAGTTGAAAAAAGAATTCTGGTTAGTCTGAAGTTGGTTGTGAGAGTTTTAGGACAAAAAAAATGGATAGATTTGAGAAAGAGTGAATCATGGGGAATTTAGGGTTTATGGAAAAATGTTTGATTCTAGATGATGATTTTCTAGAGCTGTCTATTCAAAGGAAGATATTTTCTCAGGGAATACTTGTCGATATAATGAAAACTGATTCTCCGTCATTATACTATTGCATGAAGCTTTGACGTCGTGGTCCAAATGCATTTACACAATTTATTGATATATTAATCACAACACGGCAAAATGATATTGTGGATATGCTTTTAAACACTGGTTTAGAAATTTGGGAATTTTCTCTCACGAGAAAGATGGAGTTCAAGGAGCATTTACTCCTCTCTCTCTGTCTATCCCACTCAATTTGTTGTTGTTGGTGGCTCAGTTTCATTGTGGCAGTAAGAATGTCAACAAATGAAAAAATGTTCCATACATGTCCGCTATGCATGTACACACTAAGCAGCTGGTCATCATGTTAGAATTGCACAATGATTGATGAGTATGATGAAAAGTGTAGATTATGCAACCCGTGTAAATTGCATAGAGGATATACTGTGCAAATTAAATGTGTAATTCCTGTCTTGAAGAGGTGTGTGACTCTCATCCTAGAGGGCACCTATGCTCGAATTGCCACTATGATAAATGTAATCAATGGGAGAATACATATCCTGGTATGATTGGAAGGAATCCTAAGCGTGATTTTAGTTTATTGCTACGAGATTGGTATCGTCGTGGTTTTAGATTGTTCTGGGAGGAGGAGCCGGGTAAGCGATTCAACTGTTGGAACAACAAAAGAATTTGGTTTCTACGTCATCGTTGTGAAGACAATGACTACTATAATTATAAGCCCACTGATTTTTATTTGGTTGTGACGGAATGTGATTCACCATTTGAGGACACTGTTTGTGACATTGTTTCAAATAAGCAAATTGAAACATATGCATTATATAAAATGAATGAGAATAGTATCATTGACTATACAAAGAGATATGACAAGAGTGAAGTTACACTCTATTGTAGAAAATGCAACCCTGACATTGCAGCACATCAGGATCAGTATACTGTGAATTTGGATTATCTACCTAAATTAGTTGTTCTCGACAAATACCTATACCTAATAGAAGATGAAATCTAAAGAGTGCAAAAGCCGTTTTTATCATCTACATTTTTTTCATTTGCTAATAAATAATTTAACATAAATTTTTAGGGCATTTTATTCGTATGTCGATAACTTCAAAATTACGCAAGCTTTTAGGAACATGCTCCGATAGAATATTACTCCCTCAAGGCGAACCTGCTTAGAAATCGAGGAACTGCTGGGAAGTGATGCTACATCATTTGAATATGAAAAAGATACGAGCAAACAAGCCGCATTTCATTGACTTTGAATCATGTACACTCTGTTGGTTTTGAATGTTGATATCTTTAGTACTCTCAATAAAACTACTTATGTGTGGCGTGTAGAATTTATACGATAGGTCAAGAGGATCAAAAAATTCAATATTCTTCGCTGTTTGAAAGATGCATAGCCAATGGCCTGTCCTCAAAGTCGATAGACTGTTATTAACAATGATTAGGGTATTGTTAACACTTAGGGTATTGAGGATAATGGCAGACCTACGTTATTTTCCCCTAATGTATTAGTGGGAGGCTTCATTGTAGATGGTAACCTGGCAGGTTGGAGGGTTAGACACAGTACCAACAATCATTGACTTAGTAGGGAGGGCCACCCTAACCGAAGGAGCTTCTTTGCCTGCTGAGTCTGGTATGTTTAGGCATGAATATGGTATGTGGCTCTATAGATAAATAGTAGTACCTCTCCCTCCGTAATTAGCACCGTCACTACACTCACGATGTTGTCTAAGGAGCGTGTTTCCCTGTATGGCACCCTCATTGCTCTGTATTTCAAGGTTGTGATTGGTCTCAGTGATGCACATGATAGATGGTCTGACCAAGTTCATTAAATATTGGTACTTTTCAAACTTAGATCTGAGACTGTATGCCTAGCAGTGGGCTACCATAAACAGGTTCATTTGGATGGTCGCTGGACGTACTACAGGGCGTCAAAAAAAGGCTGTTTAGTCCTAGGCTTTTTATTATTGTCAATCGAAAGAAGTCAGAGTCGAATTAGCAAGTGGTCAGAGTTGTGAGAAGACGTAAGTAGGAATATTGGCGGTAGTAAATACCCACCCCGACAAGAAATCACATTTGCAATTACAGTAGTAGTAGTAGTAGTAGCCCTGAAAGTTTCAAGCTAATGCCTTTAGCCGTTCTGAGATATTCCAAATACGCCCTTTTGAAAATATGGATGCGCATAGCTCCTTTTGATTTAGTTTAATATCCCCCCAAAATTTCATAAGGTTTTACATTTATACTCTTAGTCCTTTTGAACTTGCCCAGAATCACATATGTCCCTCTTTCCCAACGACAACTCTTGTAAGTAAGAAACGGCCAAATTGCAAAACTCACGATCCTTTCTCTGGGGATTTTGGGCACATAGCATACCTGAAAGAAGAACTATCACACCTTTTGACTGCGTTGAACAAAGTGGAAATTTCAAAATTTTGATCAGTATTTACTGGGAGGAGTAGGGGAGGGGTGACAGCTAAAAAGTACGAGTGGGCCCTCCAAGCACTTTTCAACAGCCAGTTCAACAGAAAAATTACAACCTAATTGCCCCAGCCCCTTCTGAGCTATTGCCGATTAAAGATGTATCCAGAAAGGTGGGGGTTAGGGGGGTTTGAGCACCCCCCCCACCCAAAATGTTTGTCTGACTCGTAAAAACGTAATAAAAATGAATATTAACCAATTTTTGATGCGTTTAAATACAAATTTCGTCAACCCCCCTAAGAAAATCTTTTTGTCGCCCCCCTCCCACCCGAAAAAATTCCCGGATACGTCCCTGTTGCTGATGTACTCTTTTGACCACCTGCAGGAAGAGAGTGGGTTTTGATTTCACTCTACATCACACTCGACATTTCTTAAGAGTAGTCACAAGTAAAAGCAGTCGCAATCACAGTTTCAAGTCGTCAGAGTTGCAGGGAGTCACAGTCCCAAGTACTAGCAGTTGCAACTAGCCAAAGTTGCGGTTGCAACTATTCGTAATTGCAGTCGCACCATAGGTGGCACTAATGACCTTGAAATTTTCAAATGCAAGTTGCTGCAGTCACAAGTAGCTGCTGTTGCAATTTGTGACAGTCGCAAGTAATCGTAGTCACAGTCGCAAGTGGTCGTGGTCACAAGAACATACAGTCATAAGTAGTCATAGCTGCAGTCGCAGTAGTGGAAGCGATAGCATTGGTATGGAAAATTCACGTTAATATCCTTAGGCTTTTGGGCCACTCAAAGGATCAAACATCCTCCCCTGTCCCAAAGACTAATCCTGCATGAGAACAATGAGCCAATTACATAACAATGAGCCACCTGGATATAGTGATTTAAACTTAAATTCAGTATTCCCTTCAACATTCCCTGAATTTTTATTTTTAATACCCTCAACCTTTTCGGACACACTCAGGATCAGACATTCTCCCCTTTCCCAATTTTAAATCCTGCATGTAAACCATGGGCTAAATGCAATATTTACAACCCTTGCCCCAAAAGCCGTAGGGGACATGGTATCACCGGAGCCACAGTTATTAGACCTTTTTACTATTTTGAATAAAATAGTGTTTTTTTCCAAATTTCTATCAATGTTGAGTGGGAAGCGCATTCAAAAAGGTAGAGGGGGTATCATGGCTAAATGGCTAAATGCAATATTTACAACCCTTGCCCCAAAAGCCGTAGGGGACATGGTATCACCGGAGCCACAGTTATTAGACCTTTTTACTATTTTGAATAAAATAGTGTTTTTTTCCAAATTTCTATCAATGTTGAGTGGGAAGCGCATTCAAAAGGTAAAAGGTATCATGAGCGCTCATGATAAGTTAACCTAACCTTTTCCGTCGAGTATGGTTAGGTTAGGTTTGGCTAGATTAAGTTGGCTTAGATTAGGTTAGGTTAGGTTAGCCTAGGTACGCTTCACTTAGGTTAGCTTAGGTTAGGTGAGAGACAGGCAAAAAGTTAGGTGTATGATTAGGTTAGGTTAGATTAAGTTAGGTTAAGTTAGGTTAGGTTAGGCTAAGTTAGGTTAGACTAGGTTAGCCTACGTACGCGCGTACGTAGGCTAACCTAGTCTAGCCTAACTTAGCCTAACCTAACTTAACCAAACCTAACTTAATCTAACCTAACCTAATCATACACCTAACTTTTTCCCTGTCTCTCACCTAACATAAGCTAACCTAAGTGAAGCGTACGTAGGCTAACCTAACCTAACTTAACCTAACCTAATCTAACCTAACTTAATCTAGCCTAACCTAACCTAACCATACACCTCAGAAAAGGTTATGTTAACTTATCATGAGCGCGCATGATAATTTAAACAATCCAAAACAAACATAAACAATTATAAAATTTTAGCTTTATTTATTAATATTTATTTATAAATAACATAAAATATTTTTTTGGAGCTTATATGAACTAGTTTTAACGATTGTCTTTAATAATAGAACGAGTCACTCATTTTCTAATTTAAAAATTTGAGGGGTAAATCCATAAGACAAAGGAGCTAAAATTTAATTTAAAATTAGAATAGAACTTTAAATTTTTCATCTCTTTGAGAAAAAAACAGAACTGAAGTGGAACCTTTCTATTTTCTTGGAAAAATTAGAAGAGAACTTTGAATGTTTTATGTCTTTGAGGAATTATGAACTGAAGTGGAAGGTTTTTTCATTTCATTGGTAAAATTCAGAATTGAGCTAATTTTTTTCTCTTCTTTAAGAAAATTCAGATGAGAACTTGAACATTTTTCACTTCGTCGAGAAAACTCAGAATTAAAGTGATGCTCCTTATCATCATGTCGAATATTCAAGATCAATGTATAACTTTTTCTATCTTCTATGAAAAATTTGGAACAAAACTTTAAATTTTTACATCTCGTTGCAAAAAATTGGAACTGAACTTAAGAAAATTAGAATTAAAGTGAAACTTTTTATCTTCACTGGAAAATAATCACAATCATAGTATAACTTTTCCTATCTTCTACAGAAAAGTTTAGAACTGAACTTTAAATTTTTCATGTCTTTGAGAAATTAAGAACTGAAGTGGAAGGTTTTTTCATTTTCATTGGTAAAATTCAGAATTGAGCTAACTTTTTTCTCTTCTTTAAGAAAATACAGAAGAGAACTTGAACAATTTGCACGTCTTCGATAAAAGTCAGAGAGAAATTGTCGTTTTTTTTTTTCATGTCGAAGATTCACGATAAATTCATGACTTTTTAAGTCTCTTCTTAAAATTTCTGACCGGAACTTTAAATTTTTCATCTCTGATGAAATCCTGTATTTAGTTTAGGAAAATGTAAAAATGAAGTAAAACTTTTGATCTTCATGGAGAATAATCACAATCATAGTATTACTTTTTCTATCTTCCATCTAAAAATTTAGAATAGAACTTTAAATTTCTTTATTTCTTGGGGAACTTAAAACTGAAGTGGAAGATTTTTATTTTCTCTGGAGAAATTAGAATTGAAGTGTGTTCTTGGGTAAAGTTCAGAAGAGAACTGAAACTTTTCTTCACTTCGTTGAGAAAATTTTAAATTGAACTAGAACTTTTTATCTTCCGGGGAAATATTCACAAGTATGGTATTACTTTTTCTATCTCCCACCGAAAAATTTAGAATTGAACTTTAAATTTTTTTATGTCTTTGTGAAATAAAGAACTCAAGTGGAAGATTTTTGTATTCTCTGGAGAAATTAAAATTGAAGTGTGTTCTTTGGTTAGGTTCAGAAGAGAACTCGAACTTTTCTTCACTTCGTTGAGAAAATTTGAAATTGAACTAGAACTTTTTATCTTCCGTGAAAATATTCACAAGTATGATATTACTTTTTCTGTCTTCAACCTAAAAAAATAGAATTGAACTTTAAATTTCTTTATGTCATTGTGAAATAAAGAACATAAGAGGAAGATATTAGTTATATTTGTTGAAATAATAAATGATGTTTATTCACTGGTAAAATTCAGAAGAGAACTTGAATTCTTCTTCACTTCGTTGAGAAAATTTTAAATTGAATTTGAACTTTTTATTTTCCGGGAAAATATTCACAAGTATGGTATTACTTTTTCTATCTTCCTCCGAAAAATTAGAATTGAACTCTAAATTTCCTTATTTCTTTGTGAAATAAAGAACTGAAGTGGAAGATTTTTATTTTCTCTGGAGAAATTAGAATTGAAGTGTGTTCTTTGGTAAATTTCAGAATAGAACTTGAACTTTTCTTCACTTCGTTGAGAAAATTTTAAATTGAACTAGAACTTTTTATCTTCCGGGAAAATATTCACAAGTATGGTATTACTTTTTCTATCTTCCACCGAAAAATTTAGAATTGAACTTTAAATTTCTTTGTCTTTGTGTAATAAAGAACTGAAGTGGAAGATTTTTATTTTCTCTGGTGAAATTAGAATTTAATTGTGTTCTTTGGTAAAATTCAGAAGAGAACTTGAACTTTTCTTCACTTCGTTGAGAAAATTTTAAATTGAGCTAGAACTTTTTATCTTCCGGGAAAATATTCACAAGTATGGTATTACTTTTTCTATCTTCCACCGAAAAATTTAGAATTGAACTTTAAATTTCTTTATGTCTTTTTGAAATAAAGAACTGAAATGGAATATTTTTATTTGCTCTGGAGAAATTAGAAATGAAGTGTGTTCTTTGGTAAAATTCAGAAGAGAACTTGAATTTTTCTTCACTTCATTGAGAAAATTTTAAATTGAACTAGAACTTTTTATCTTCCGGGAAAATATTCAAAAGTATGGTATTAATTTTTCTATCTTCCACCGAAACATTTAGAATTGAACTTTAAATTTCTGTATGTCTTTGTGAAATAAAGAACTGAAGTGGAAGAGTTTTGTTTTCTCTGGAGAAATTAGAATTGAAGTGTGTTCTTTGGTAAAGTTTAGAAGAGAACTTGAACTTTTCTTCACTTCGTTGAGAAAATTTTAAATTGAACTAAAACTTTTTATCTTCCGGGAAAATATTCACAAGTATGGTAGTACTTTTTCTATCTTCCACCGAAAAATTTAGAATTGAACTTTAAATTTCTGTATGTCTTTGTAAAATAAGGAACTGAAGTGGAAGATTTTTATTTTCTCTGGTGAAATTAGAATTGAATTGTGTTCTTTAGTAAAATTCGGAAGAGAACTTGAACTTTCCTTCACTTCTTTGAGAAAACTGTAAATTTAAATGTAAAATAATATCTTCCGGGTATATTTTCACAAGTATAGTATTTCTTTTTCTATCTTCCATAGAAAAAATTAGAATTGTACTTTAAATTTATTTATGTATTTTTGAAATATAGAAATGAAGTGGACGATTTTTATTTTCTCTGGTGAAATTAGAATTGAATTTTGTTCTTTGGTAAAATTCAGAAGAGAACTTGAGCTTTCCTTGACTTCGTTGAGAAAATTTTAAAATGAACTAGAACTTTTTATCTTCCGGGAAAATATTCACAAGTATGGTATTGCTTTTTCTATCTTCCACCGAAAAATTTAGAATGGAACTTTAAGTTTCTTTATGTCTATGAGAAGTAAAGAACTTAAGTTAAGGATTTTTATTTTCTCTGGTGAAATTAGAATTGAAGGGTGTTCTTTGGTAAAATTCCGAAGGGAACTTTAACTTTTCTTTATTCTATGTAAAATTTGGAACAGTATTTTAAATTTTTTCATCCCTTTGAGAAAAATCTGAACCGAAGTGGAAAATTTTTATATTATTTGGAAAAATAGAATTGATTAAAAACTAATTTCTTTTTCATTGAGAAAATTCAGAAGAGAACTTGAACTTTTCTTCACTTCATTGAGAAAATTTAAAATTGAAATAGAACTGCTTATCTTTCGAGAAAATATTCACAGCTATGATACTGCTTTTTCTATCTACTATGGAAAAATTTGGAATTTGTAAAATTGGTTTAAGAAGCATATTAAGAAAAGAACTTGTTCTGAAAAGAGATAATAAAACCTTTTGAAAAGTATTGCTTGATCTTTGGGTGTGCAAAAAGTCGTAAAGTAAAGTTGTGGTGAAAAAGATAACTACTTCAACTTGTAAAATTGGTTTATGAAGGACATTAAGAAAAAAACTTATTCTGAAAAGATATAATAAAGTGTTTTGGAAAGTATTGCTTGATGTTTGGATGTGCAAAAAAGTCATAAAGTAAAGTTTAGGGGAAAAAGATAAGTACTTCAACTTGTAAAATGGGTTTATGAAGAAAATTACATAAAGAACTTGTTCTGAAAAGATATAATAAAGCCTTTTGAAAAGTATTGCTTGATGTTGGGGTATTTGAAAAGCCTTATAGTAAAGTCGTGGGTGAAAAGATGTGTACTTCAACACTTAAAATTGGTTTAGGAAGGACATTACGTAAAGAACTTGTTTTGAAAAGATATAATAAAGTCTTTGAAAAGTACTGCTTGGTGTTGGAGCATTCAAAAAGCTGTAAAGTAAAGTTGTGGTTGAAAAGGATGGGTACTTCAACTTGTAAAATGGGTTTAGGAATGACATTAAGAAAATAACTTGTTCTGAAATGCCCTTTGAAAAGTATTGGCTGGTGTTGGAGCATTCAAAATGGCAGTATAGTAAAGTTGTAGATGAAAAGGATGGGTACTTCAACTTGTAAAATGAGTTTAGGAAGGACATTAAGAAAAGAAATTGTCCTGAAATGCCTTTGGAAAAGTATTGCTTGGTGTTGGAGCATTCATAAAGCTGTAAAGTAAAGTTGTGTGTAAAAAGGATGGGTACTTCAATTTGTAAAATGGGTTTAGGAGGGACATTAAGAAAGGAACTTATTGTGAAATGCATTGAAAAGTATTGCTGGGTGTTGGTGCACTCAAGAAGCAGTATAGTAAAGTTGTGGGTGAAAAGGATGGGTACTTCAACTTGTAAAATGGGTTTAGGATGATTATTATGAAAAGAACTTGCTCTGAAATGCCTTTTGAAAAGTATTGCTTGGTGTTGAGGTATCTAAAAAGCTGTAATGTAAAGTTGTGGGGAAATGGATGGGTTCTTCAATTTGTATAATAGGTTTAGGGGGTACATTATAAAAAAAGGACTTATTGTGAAATGCCATTTGAAAAGTATTGCTTGGTGTTGTGGTACTCAAAAAGCTGTAAAGTAAAATTGTGGGTGAAAAGGATTGGTTCTTCAACTTGTAAAATGGTTTTAGAAGGGACATTAAGAAAGTAACTTGCTCTGAAATGCCTTTTGAAAGGTATTTCTTGATGTTGAGGTATCCAAAAAGCTGTAAAGTAAAGTTGTGGGTGAAAAGGAAGGATACTTCAAGTTGGAAAATGAGCTTAGAAGGGACATTAAGAAAGGAACTTGCTCTGAAATGTCCTTTGAAAACTATTTCTTGGTGTTGAGGTATCCCAAAAGCTGTAAAGTAAAGTTTTGGGTGGAAAGGAAGGATGCTTCAACTTGTAAAATGGGTTTAGAAGGGACATTAAGAATGGAACTTGCTCTGAAATGTCTTCTGAAAAGTATTACTAGGTGTTGAGGTATCCAAAAGTTGTAAAGTAAAGTTGTGGGTGAAAAGGATGGGTACATCAAGTTGGAAAATGGGTTTAGAAGGGACATTAAGAAAGGAACTTGCTCTGAAATGCCTTTTGAAAGGTATTTCTTGGTGTTGAGGTATCCAAAAAGCTGTAAAGTGAAGTTGTGGGTGAAAAGGAAGGATACTTCAAGGTGGAAAATGGGCTTAGAAGGGACATTAAGAAAGGAACTTGCTCTGAAAAGGGACATTAAAAAAAGGAACTTGCTCTGAAATGCCTTTGAAAAGTACTGCTTGGTGTTGAGGTATCCAAAAAGCTGTAAAGTAAAGTTGTGAGTGAAAAGGAAGGATACTTCAAGTTGAAAATGGACTTAGAAGGAGCATTAAGAAAGGAACTTCCTCTGAAATGTCTTTTGAAAAGTATTTCTTGGTGTTGAGGTATCCAAAAAGCTGTAAAGTAAAGTTGTGAGTGAAAAGAATGGATGTTTAAGTTGGAAAATAGGTTTAGGAGAGACATTAAGAAAAGAAGTTGCTCTGAAATGTCTTTTGAAAAGTATTTCTTGGTGTTGAGGTATCCAAAAAGCTGTAAAGTAATGTTGTGGGTGAAAAAGAAGGTTGCGTCAAGTTGGAAAATGGGTTTAGCAGGGACATTAAGAAAATAAGTTGCTCTAAAATGCTTTTTGAAAAGTATTTCTTGGTGTTGAGGTATCCAAAAACTTTAAAATAAAGTTGAGGGTGAAAAGGATGGATGCTTCAAGTTGGAAAATGGGTTTAGGAGGGACATTACGTAAAGAACTTGCTCTGAAATGTCTTTTGAAAGGTATTTCTTGGTGTTGAGGTATCCAAAAAGCTGTAAAGTAAAGTTGTGGGAAAATGGATGGGTACTTCAACTTGTAAAATGGGTTTAGGAAGGACATTAAGAAAAGAACTGGTTCTAAAATGCCTTTGAAAAGTATTGCTTGGTATTGGAGCATTCAATAAAGCAGTATAGTAAAGTTGTGAGTGAAAAGGATGGCTACTTCAAATGCCCTTTGAAAAGTATTGCTTGGTGTTGGATCATTCAAAAAAGTAGTATAGTAATGTTGTGTGTGAAAAGGATGGCTACTTCAACTTGTAAAATGGGTTTAGGATGGACATTAAGAAAATAACATGTTCTGAAAAGATATAATAAAGCCTTAAAAAAGTATTAAAAATGAGGGTTCAGGGGGCCTTTGGGACGCCAGGGGGCCCTTTGGGAGGCCGGGGGACCTTTGAGGACCGGGGGCTTCCTTCGGGGTTGGGTGGGGTATGATGGCCTTTGGGGTTGGGTAGAGGACCTCACAACATTGTTCAAATGGAACTTGTGTATTATAACGACCACTGAGTTTCACCCTCAAATCCTCTTCTAAAATCATCTTTTAAAATCATCTTTTAAAATGTCTCTAACTGTTCTCGCCGAAATAATTCCATAAAATGTCTAAAACGGTTTCGCTCAAATAAGCCCTAATTGTAATTTCAGCGTGTTCCTTTTCTTATTGGCATCTCTGCGCTGTCACATTTGAAATTACTAAGAAACCTGATTCCCGTGTTAATTTATTCATCGCTAAGATGTTTCTTGGAGAATTGTTTCCATGGCGTTTGGTTATTAATATCTTTGGAGTTCGACCAGTAGAATTGTTTTCAGGGCAAGGAACATTAATAACTTGGATCTATTCCTGGAGAAATGTTGACAGTACCTGTCAGACATCATTAAACTTTGCACGGAAACAATTTGATTAATGACTGACAGCACAGGTGTTCCAAATTCCCAATCGCTTTAATTAACCACATGGTCTCCCTAATGACTCTATGCACATGGCCAAAACAGCAACAACAACAACATCGACCTTGGAAATTTAGGTCATTGACCCCATTAACCTCGTGTTCTCCCTAATGACTCTACACCCATATTTGGTGTTAAAAAAAGTTGTAGGTGGCAGCAGGGGTGAGTGTTCGGGCTGGTACCCCCCTTTCTACTGTGCTGGATGTTGTTTCTAGGTTTATGCCATTACGGTTCAAGCAATTGTTTGTATAATTAAAAAAAAAAATTTATTCCCTTTAGTACATTGTACCCCTGATCTATTAATATGGCTATGAATCGAAGGGACCAAATGGTAGTAATACCATTGTCATCCTGAAATTACCAAAGATTTTCTGCGATGAATTCAGCAATTAGGGGATACTTGGACATAGGAATCTATTGTAAGAGAATTCTGAACGCCATACTGGCAGCTAATCTAGCGCATTCAACTGTTGTCAACATTGCCCGTGTACTAAGGTTATAATATACGAAACTTGCTATTATTCTTAAGATTACTCTATCTTCCAGGGGCTTTTTGGAAATTTTAGAAGGAAGTGTAGTGTGCGACAGTTTAGTTCTTGCACATCTTGCACCACTAACACCTATTCCCTCAATAATTTGTTTATATTTTTCATACTGTGACACATTTTATGTTCTCGCGATGTTTCAATTATTGACTCTAGTTTGTTCAATTGCGGACAACCGGGGAATTTTTTCATGGTAGGAATTTTTTCTAAATTCACCTAGAGGCCATCGAAGGAATTTGATGTAATTTAAATGCAATGTGTTAAAATCATATTGAAGGAATTTGTTCTTTGTTCTTACCACTATTATTTATTTTTGTTAGTAAGTTAATATTCTACCTAGTGGAGTTAGTATCACTGGTGTAGCTTCTGAGCAATAAAAACTAATTCACGATTAGACCAACTCATTTTGGCGCTCCTCCCATATCCTTATTATGTTGTCAAAATGCGATTATTATTTTGTCTGACAAACCAATAATTTTTTCGCAATTTTTAATCATTCAAATTTCACATTCTTAAAAGTACTCATTACTTTGTTTAAAACAATGTTCAGCAATTTGTCAAGTACTTTTCGCGAATATTCAAATCCCTGTCATTTTCGATATCAATGGAACGTGCTTTTTTTGTATTGCAAATTAACCCATATTTTTTCACTCATGAGATCTGTCAAGAGCATTTGGAAAATGCAAAAATTTCTTTTGTTCACAGGAACAAAGAATGTAAAGCTATACAAAGTAGGACTTTTGCTTTTGCTTAAAACTCATTAGGCTGGTATGCGAATTTAATCGTCTCTTTTATTTGGTGTTTTTAAAGGGATATCTGATAAGGATAAATTGTAAGTTTCTCTTTTTGTTAGAAACTAGAAAGAAGTTTAAAATGGGAAACAAGATAAACGATAAAATATTCCGTGAAATATTTGGGGGATATTTTTATCAGCATGGCTGTCCCTTTTTGTTTAAAACTGAAGGGAAGTTATCTTTAGGAGGGGAAAGTTTCTTTTATTTAAGGAGAGAAAGATTTAAATTATTTTGTTTTCTTCTCACGGTACACAGATAGTCAAATATCTACCTTCGTATTACCCAAGTTACTTCTTAAAAAGTATCTCTTATCAATATCTCGGGTGGAAATGATAAAGTATCTTGTACTTGTGATTGACGAAAGTTTGTCTTTTAAAACAAACATTCAAAATCTACACCCAAAGATTTCAAGGTGTGTTGGTTTAATGCGAAGGTAGAATCATTATTGGCCCTACAGTAGTATGCTAAGTATGGATTTGCTTAGACGTATAGGAATTACCATGCTATTTGCTTAGACACATAAGAATTACCATGCTATTTGCTTAGACGTATAGGAATTACCATGCTATTTGCTTAGACACATAGGAATTACCATGCTATTTGCTTAGAAACATAGGAATTACCATGCTATTTGCTTAGACACATAGGAATTACCATGCTATTTGCTTACACGTATAGGAATTACAATGCTATTTGCTTAGACACAGAGGAATTACCATGCTATTTTCATATACTTATAGGAATTACCATGCTATTTGCTTAGACACACAGGAATTACCATGCTATTTCCTTACAATAATAGGAATTACAATGCTATTTGCTTAGACACATAGGAAATACCATGCTATTTGCTTAGACGCATAGGAATTACCATGCTATTTGCTTAGACACATAGGAATTACCATGCTATTTGCTTAGATGTATAGGAATTACCATGCTACTTGCTTAGACACATAGGAATTACCATGCTATTTGCTTAGACGTATAGGAATTACCATGCTATTTGCTTAGACACATAGGAATTCCCATACTATTTGCTTTGACCTCTACACCTTTTCAAAGAGAGTCAGTACTCCCTCACATGGTATACACTACAGTTTCACGTGCACATTGCAAAAAGCGAGCAAAACTTATAAAGTGGTCAAACATGTTTTGAAACTATAGTCGAGATTGTATAACGCAATCAGACTTTTTTTTGCTATTGATATCAATTACACAAGAATATGCAGTACAGTTTCACATGCACATTGCAAAAAGCGAGCAAACCTATAAAGTGGTCAAACACGTTTTGAAACTATAGTCGAGATTGTATGACGCAACCAGACTGGTTTTTGAGGCAACACCCATTTTTTTAGGGCCAATCAGAGAGAGAGCGGAGGTTACTCCATATACGATAACTTGATTGGTAATTGGATTCGAATAAAAGGAGTGATTTTTATTGCAATTCATATTAGTAAGAGAATTGAATTCAGAGAGAATAGTTTATTTGAGAGGATATTAGTAGAGAAAATGAGTGGTGCATTTACACTATTGGAGATTGATGGTGGAGCTGGCAGCAGCAAAGATATACGAGTACCAAATGTGGCTGTGGAAATAACCGGAGGCTGTAGACTATGCCTTGAATGGGACGATATGTATGCTAGATACGTGATATCCTTAAGCAAATTTAAAATGGAGGAGCAATTATGTTTTGCTGCGAAACTGAACATTGTGCATATAAATAGACTTCAGGCAGCATTTGATGTGCTAGTGAAATATATTGATGAGAACAAAATGTATCAGTGATTATTAATGTTGTAATTATGCTCAATAAAACTGATTCTAAATCAAAGGAATTTTTCTTTATATAGTAGGCTACCGTATATTTTTAGAGTTGAAAAAAGAATTCTGGTTAGTCTGAAGTTGGTTGTGAGAGTTTTAGGACAAAAAAAATGGATAGATTTGAGAAAGAGTGAATCATGGGGAATTTAGGGTTTATGGAAAAATGTTTGATTCTAGATGATGATTTTCTAGAGCTGTCTATTCAAAGGAAGATATTTTCTCAGGGAATACTTGTCGATATAATGAAAACTGATTCTCCGTCATTATACTATTGCATGAAACTTTTACGTCGTGGTTCAAATGCATTTACACAATTTATTGATATATTAATAACGACACGGCAAAATGATATTGTGGATATGCTTTTAAACACTGGTTTAGAAATTTAGGACTTTTCTCATGAGAAAAATGGTGTTCAAGGAGGATTTACTCCTCTCTCTCCATCTATCCCACTCAATTTGTTGTTGTTGGTAGCTCAGTTTTATTGTGGCAGTGAGAGTGTCAGCAAATGAAAAAATGTTCCATACATGTCCGCTATGCATGTACACACTAAGCAGCTGGTCATCATGTTAGAATTGCACAATGATTGATGAGTATGATGAAAAGTGTAGATTATGCAACCCGTGTAAATTGCATAGAGGATATACTGTGCAAATTAAATGTGTAATTCCTGTCTTGAAGAGGTGTGTGACTCTCATCCTAGAGGGCACCTATGCTCGAATTGCCACTATGATAAATGTAATCAATGGGAGAATACATATCCTGGTATGATTGGAAGGAATCCTAAGCGTGATTTTAGTTTATTGCTACGAGATTGGTATCGTCGTGGTTTTAGATTGTTCTGGGAGGAGGAGCCGGGTAAGCGATTCAACTGTTGGAACAACAAAAGAATTTGGATTCTACGTCATCGCTGTGAAGACAATGACTACTATGATTATAAGCTCACTGATTTTTATTTGGCTGTGACGGAATGTGATTCACCACTTGAGGACACTGTTTGTGACATTATTTCAAATAAGCAAATTGAAACATTTGAATTCTATAAAATGAATGAGAATATTATCATTGACTATACAAAGAGATATGACAAGAGTGAAGTTACACTCTATTGTAGAAAATGCGACCCTGACATTGCAGCACATCAGGATCAGTATACTGTGAATTTAGAATATCTATCTGCATTACTTGTTTTCGACAAATACCTATACCTAGTAGAAGATGAAATCTAAAGAGTAGAAAAGCCGTTTTTATAATATACATTTTTCATTTATTAATAAACAATTTCAAATAAATTTTTAGGGCATTTTATTCGTAGGGTACTAACATCAATATCAAATACACGTGTAAGTATATTCTTTAGTGGAATGATGCTTCAACGAGGTAAGTCAACGTAGATGTTGAAAAACTGGTGGTAGTTTAAGCAACGACATCCGAACATTATAAAAAGTAGAGTGTGAAAACCACATTTCTTAGTCATTGAAACCTGTAATCTTTGTTGATTTTGAATAATGGTTTTCCCACTGCTTTCAAAAAAGTTGCTGATGTATGGAGTGTAGAATTTATACGATAGGCCAAGAGGATCAAAAAATTCAGTATTCTTAGCTGTTTGAAAGATGCATAGCCAATGGCCGGTCTTCAAAGTCGATAGACTGCTATTAACAATGATTAGGGTATTGTTAACACTTAGGGTATTGAGGATAATGGCAGACCTACGTTATTTTCCCCTAATGTATTAGTGGGAGGCTTCATTGTAGATGGTAACCTGGCAGGTTGGAGGGTTAGACACAGTACCAACAATCATTGACTTAGTAGGGAGGGCCACCCTAACCGAAGGAGCTTCTTTGCCTGCTGAGTCTGGTATGTTTAGGCATGAATATGGTATGTGGCTCTATAGATAAATAGTAGTACCTCTCCCTCCGTAATTAGCACCGTCACTACACTCACGATGTTGTCTAAGGAGCGTGTTTCCCTGTATGGCACCCTCATTGCTCTGTATTTCAAGGTTGTGATTGGTCTCAGTGATGCACATGATAGATGGTCTGACCAAGTTCATTAAATATTGGTACTTTTCAAACTTAGATCTGAGACTGTATGCCTAGCAGTGGGCTACCATAAACAGGTTCATTTGGATGGTTGCTGGACGTACTACAGGGCGTCAAAAAAAGGCTGTTTAGTCCTAGGCTTTTTATTATTGTCAATCGAAAGAAGTCAGAGTCGAATTAGCAAGTGGTCAGAGTTGTGAGAAGACGTAAGTAGGAATATTGGCGGTAGTAAATACCCACCCCGACAAGAAGTCACATTTGCAATTACAGTAGTAGTAGTAGTAGTAGCCCTGAAAGTTTCAAGCTAATGCCTTTAGCCGTTCTGAGATATTCCAAATACGCCCTTTTGAAAATATGGATGCGCATAGCTCCTTTTGATTTAGTTTAATATCCCCCCAAAATTTCATAAGGTTTTACATTTATACTCTTAGTCCTTTTGAACTTGCCCAGAATCACATATGTCCCTCTTTCCCAACGACAACTCTTGTAAGTAAGAAACGGCCAAATTGCAAAACTCACCATCCTTTCTCTGGGGATTTTGGGCACATAGCATACCTGAAAGAAGAACTATCACACCTTTTGACTGCGTTGAACAAAGTGGAAATTTCAAAATTTTGATCAGTATTTACTGGGAGGAGTAGGGGAGGGGTGACAGCTAAAAAGTACGAGTGGGCCCTCCAAGCACTTTTCAACAGCCAGTTCAACAGAAAAATTACAACCTAATTGCCCCAGCCCCTTCTGAGCTATTGCCGATTAAAGATGTATCCAGAAAGGTGGGGGTTAGGGGGGTTTGAGCACCCCCCCCACCCAAAATGTTTGTCTGACTCGTAAAAACGTAATAAAAATGAATATTAACCAATTTTTGATGCGTTTAAATACAAATTTCGTCAACCCCCCTAAGAAAATTTTTTTGTCGCCCCCCCTCCCACCCGAAAAAATTCCCGGATACGTCCCTGTTGCTGATGTACTCTTTTGACCACCTGCAGGAAGAGAGTGGGTTTTGATTTCACTCTACATCACACTCGACATTTCTTAAGAGTAGTCACAAGTAAAAGCAGTCGCAATCACAGTTTCAAGTCGTCAGAGTTGCAGGGAGTCACAGTCCCAAGTACTAGCAGTTGCAACTAGCCAAAGTTGCGGTTGCAACTATTCGTAATTGCAGTCGCACCATAGGTGGCACTAATGACCTTGAAATTTTCAAATGCAAGTTGCTGCAGTCACAAGTAGCTGCTGTTGCAATTTGTGACAGTCGCAAGTAATCGTAGTCACAGTCGCAAGTGGTCGTGGTCACAAGAACATACAGTCATAAGTAGTCATAGCTGCAGTCGCAGTAGTGGAAGCGATAGCATTGGTATGGAAAATTCACGTTAATATCCTTAGCCTTTTGGGCCACTCAAAGGATCAAACATCCTCCCCTGTCCCAAAGACTAATCCTGCATGAGAACAATGAGCCAATTACATAACAATGAGCCACCTGGATATAGTGATTTAAACTTAAATTCAGTATTCCCTTCAACATTCCCTGAATTTTTATTTTTAATACCCTTAGCCTTTTCGAACACACTCAGGATCAGACATTCTCCCCTATCCCAATTTTAAATCCTGCATGTAAACCATGGGCTAAATGCAATATTTACAACCCTTGCCCCAAAAGCCGTAGGGGACATGGTATCACCGGAGCCACAGTTATTAGACCTTTTTACTATTTTGAATAAAATAGTGTTTTTTTCCAAATTTCTATCAATGTTGAGTGGGAAGCGCATTCAAAAAGGTAGAGGGGATGGTTACCCTAACATGACTCTTCAACATCCCCCTAAGGATGCCCTAGAAATTTCAATATAATACACCCTCAGCTATACCTGAGATATTGCTGATATGCCATTTTGACAACTACCATAAACGTAGTATGTTTTGATTCTGTTTGATATCTTTCCCAATATTTCCAAAAAATTGCACCTTAATGTCCAAAGCCTATTCCCAAATTAAAAACTTTACATGTAAGAAATGGACAACTTACATGACTTACAGACCTTGCCCCTGGACATGTGTGGGGTTATGTAATCTCTGAATGCCACTGAACTTTCAGTTATTTGATCTTTAGACTATTTTTAACAAAATGGCTGTCTCGAAATAATAATTGAATGTATTTTGTGAGAGACCAGTAAAAAATTTAGTAAGAGGGATGGTTGCCCTCTGACCACTTTTCAACATCCCCCTCAACCTTTTCTGAAAGTTTCAACTTAGTAACCTCAGATGTTCTTGAGATATTGATATTAATCGCTATTGAAAATCGGTATTCATATTATGTGCTTTGATTTTAATAAGAAATATCCCCCCTCATATTTTCTAAGAGTTTCACCTTAATAAGCTAAGGCTTTTTAGAGACCCGGGATAAAACATAACCCCAATGCCAAATAAAACCACTATATGTGCAACTTACATAATTGACAACTTATGGGCAACTTACATAATTTTCAGCCCTTGTTCTAAGGGCTATGGAGCACCTTGTCATCTCTAGAGGGATGTTTTTTTACATTTCGACTATTTTGAACACAATAGATATCACAAAATTTTGATCCATTGTCTTTGGGGGTCGGGCAGTAAAAAAGGGTGTGAGTAGAAGACTGGCTGCCCTCCTATTACTTTTGACTTTTAAAAAGGGTAGCCAAATAGAATTCCAAATTTCCAACCAGATGTTGAAGTACCTCCCACAACAAGTTGAAATTTTAGCCAAGAAGAGAGTTTTTGAGATTTAAAGAGATTCCCTCATCCTCCATAGCAGATTTTTACGACGTTCACCTTATAGTTAACAGGTTCAAATGGATAAACAACCGTGGGTATACTTTTATTTTGATGCATTTGTCGACAACTTTAAAATAAATAGATTTTACATATTTGTATTCAGAATATACAATATATTATTTCGGTCCATATATTGTCACTAAAATAATGTTTAAGATTAACTCTTCTTTTTTCAGTTTTCTATTAATTTGTCTTCTGTTTTTCAGGCTGTTGTTGTTCTATTCAGGATTTGATAACAGGTGAAGTAATTGTGCCTGGTTCAACGATTACCAAATTTTTGAGTGAAGATTTTGATGGAACTGTTGTTCGATACAGAGTCACTGATGGAACTGGTAACGTTTCTTTCCAAATTATTGCAGAAGCTTTTCTTAAGTTTGGTATAAATAATGGTTAAAAAAAAATCAGATAATTTTTTTTCAGATCAAGACGTTAGGAATGGTACTGAGCAGTTCTGGCTCTTTTCATTAGAAAAATAGGCTCTGTAAAAGGTTCCGATAAAAATAGCACTAAATAAAAAAAAACAATCAGGTTTATATGTTCGTTATTTTGAAACAATATTGTTAACAGACTGTTTTCAAGTAAAAGTAAAGGGGCATATTGTAACCAACATTGAGCAAAAACAAAATTGTTGGACAAGTCAGATTTAAGTGAGTAAAAATTATTATCACTTGTATGAAAGAAACCCAACACAACCTAAAATTTAAATAATGAATGTAGTAAAACTTAAAACGAACAGAAATTTCTATAAATAGAAGTAATGCTATCGTTAGTATATCGTAGCCCATTAGAGGCTACGTTACAGTTGCTAAAAAAAGGATTCACTTGCATCAAATGGAAACTTTCAGAGAATATTGAGGGGAATGTTGAGCTCAGTCAAAAGACAGAATGTATCTCCAGGCCGTGTATGGATAAATCAGATTCCCGAGAGAATGGTTCAGTTCATACCTTCGTTGACACAGTTTTTTCTACTCTCTTATGAGTGGCAACATTAATTTGGTGAGAAAACTTTTTACTGTATATATTTCAGCTATAAGGTTTTTGTCGAGTATAAAGTCTCAAATGGGTGTATAAGTTAAAAACATTATAAAATGCTTCACTGCATAAGATATGGGTATAAGGCTTTTATCAAGTATAAGGTCTCATGTGGGTGCGTAAGGTAAAACTCTCTGAAAATACTTTACTGTAAATTTTATATTTGAATCATTCTTTTTCGGTATGAAATCTCTAATGGATGTATAAACTAGTTTTGTTAAAAAAATCCTCTTGAACATATCTTGCAACTGTATCTTTCAAATTTTTTTCGTGGTCAAGAGCTTTTTGTCTTGTATTCTTCGTTTGTCGAGTAGAGTAATAGATTTTGTTTGATTATTCTATAACTCTAAAATTAATTTTATTGCAATGAAATTGCATTTTGTGATGCCTGCTAGTGATGCCTGGGTATATAGTGTAAGATTGCCCTACTTTTTAGGACTAAAAGTGGTAGCGTGATAAAACTGAGGCGTTTGGTAAGTATCGGTACTCAAAAATCCAGTGACGACTAATATTTATTATTAAATAAAATAAAAGGAGAAGCGTTGTATTTCTATAAACCCTTCTAATAACTTTAACTTCAACAGGGAAAACCCTTGATTGAATTTATCTAGACAGAAAGGACTTGAAATTCTTAGTTTGACAATAAAATTCCCCTTTTTCCCTAACCTCTCTGGAAAAATATCGAGGCCATCTTTGTATAAACAGCCGGTACGGGATAAACGAAACGAAAGAATCACTAAAAGCGGAATAAGGTTCCCTTTCGTATACACATTAGAGAATCCAGAAGGAGGTAAGCAAGGTTATTGTCTAGTGAGTTTCAATTTTCTGGGTGTAAGATTTTTATAAATACTCGGTTGAGTTCCAAGAGACACTGCGCTCGAAAAGGAGGAAGCGCAATGGCTCTCCTAACTTTGACAACTTGGTTAGGGTTTTTCCCTCCCTCTTATACTTTCGGTTACTCGAAGCTTCTTCCATAAGCTTATGTTTCTGGGAAGAAATTAATTTTAGATTATTTTAACCATTAAAAATACCGTCCTTTGTTTGGATGACCCGGGCCTTGACTAAGTGAAATATACTACAGGACTTATGTACCCAATCACCAAAAATAGAATAAAATCTAATAAGAATCCTAAGTTATTTACGCGGGTATTTTCCGCCTCTAATTAATTTTAATTAGATGATGTATCCTTTAATTATTCACAAAGGATCTCAGGGTTGTCAAATTTCAAATGTCAAATTTCGAAAAATTTTCGGTATCCTCCTATTTATATCTTTAGAAGCCATTTCAGTAATGTGCATGCTTTCTTTGTCTCAATTTTTAGCCTGGGAGACTCCAATTTAGGTTCATGATCATGAATACTATGTGAGCATATACATATGCAATTTTTGCGCGCTGGGATACAACCCATTTTCGCATCCCTATGGATGCAAACCCTATTTGCTTCCTTAAGAGGTTGGTGCAACCCTTTTTTGCATCTTTATGAGGGGGACGCAACCCTTTTTTGCATCATTAAGAGGAACCCCAAAAACTTTCCTCTAAAGTACATGACTTCTTGTCGTGACAAATCCGTAACTCCCGGTCACACTAGGCCTACTCCTAACCGTTAAAATATTTCTAAAAACTACGGAATCTGGGCCTGTGCCTCCTGTGGTACCCTAACCATTGCCTGGAGGCCACATAACTTTCGGCAAAAATTGCCCTAAAATTTTTCTTGGGCTTGGTTTATAGGTGCTGGAGCTAAACAATATTTTGATTTATGTCCTGTTTCACCACAACGGACACACGTGGGGTTAGTTCACATTCTGATTGTCTATGTGGACCCCCGCAAGTCCAGCATTTTATGCGAGCGTTTTTTCTTTCATTAAATTTATTCCTGGAATAATTATCTCCTAGTTGATCTTGACATATCTATTCTAAAATAGCTGGACTCTTCACAGTTCAAATATTTCTTCTGAATGTGATTATAATTTCTTATGTTTTGAAATTCTACTCTGGAGTTATCTCTTTGTTCTCTAGGGGAAGTCTTGTCTCTTGAGTCAACCATTGTTACTCCCAAGGACATGTCTGAAAAGTCCCTATACATTAAATCAATAGATTCAAATATCTTTGCCAGCGCTAATAATTCATCTTTGTCGTCTATTGCTTTAGTTTGTTCATAAACTTTCCTTCCAATTCAAGGGAGCACACCACTTTCAACAATACTAATAGTTATGTCATCTGCCCTTATACCAGGAGAATGTTTGAATACTCTAGTGTCTTTGTACTAATTCGGGAGTAAAATTGGAGTACCAGCTCAGATGACCTTTGTTTCTCGGATATGAGTTCTTGTAGTTATTGCGCAGATGGTTTTTCATGTGAAAGGCTTCTTTTAAAAGTCTTTCTAAATGATCTAGATCTCTGATTTTAGAAATATCTAAACTTGTTGAAAATCTTTTAATTTCTCCCCTTGGGTAGCAAATAGCTTGATTAATCATAGCAATAAATTTTTTTCTAAGCTCCATTGTATTTGATTAAGGATCGTAATCCATGAGTGTATCTCATTTGGGTATGTTAGTAACGATATGGGAGGCGCCTGTTCTACGAATAGATTTTGAAGAATATTCGTGATACGGCTGTCTCTATATTGCCCTTCTAGAGCGTTTATTCTGGACTGTGCACTCTCCTCTGCTCTTATTTTCTCTTCTTGAGCTTGTTGTAGTGCAATTTCTAACTCTTTGATTTTGTTTTTATTTGAACTCATGATGGTTTTATGTTTATAAACTCTTAGCGTGGGAAACGTTTAGAACCCTTAAATTGTTTTAAATCCCAGAATGAGTTCGTTTATAAATTGAGTGAGGATTAGCTATATATCTCGATTTTAATTAACCCTCAAGGCTAGTATTAAGATGACACTTTTAAAGATGATTAACTTATGGCACTAGTATTAAAAAAGATTTAAGCAAGCTGCAGACGATACGGACACTGGCACTTGTAACAAAGAGAAACAAAAAGAGAAGAAAGAAAGATTGCTAGGAAGGTAAAAGCTGTCTTAACTTCCTTATTTAAATTTTTTATTCAAATGAACACTTTTTCAAACTTTTCTCTCGCTGCTAGGCCAGACGACCACCGTTGGACAAATTGAACACACACCTTCTTGGGAGAAATAGAGGACTAAATTTTACCAACATTTATAATTTTTATTAATCCTCCCCTCCTTAAACGAAAGTTGCACCGATCTTGAGTACCGCTGCCACTAGTTGTAAGATTACCTTACTTTTTAGGACCAAAATTGGTAGCGTGATAAAACTGAGGCGTTTGGTAAGAATCGGTAATCAAAAATCCAGTGATAACTAATATTTATTATTAAATAAAATAAAAGGAGAAACGTTGTAATTCTATAATCCCTTCTAATAGCTCTCGTCAGGGTTGGCTAATCTTATATTGCGTGTGTGTCCGTTGTCCAGGAGGCTTTGTCGTTAGTCGACGCCGTTCACCGAGAAAAAGGGATTATTTTAGTTTAGGGCTATCGAATACTTCTAGTTGAAAGAGTTACACTTGAATAGCTAGTCAAGGCGTGAGTCCTTGGGTATTACAATCCTTTAGTTCAAATTATTGCTTCTAAAGTGGGCCACAACTAGGAATAACCGTACTTGATTAAATACTAATTTACCCAATACTAAAACCCAAACTAAGATATCCCATAATTATATCTTGTAAAAGAATTAGTGTTTCTTGGACCTTTGATAAACTTTAACTTCAACCGGGAAAACCCTTGATTGAATTTATCTAGACAGAAAAGATTTGAAATTCTTAGTTTGACAATATTATATCCCTTTTTCCCTAACCTATTTGTATAAACATCGAGGCCACCTTTGTATACTCAGCCGGTACGAGATTAACGAAATGAAAGAATGAATAAAAGGGGAATAAGGTTCTCTTCTGTACACAAGTCAGAGAATCCACAAGGAGTTAAGCAATGTTATTGTCTAGAGAGTTTCAATTTTCTGGGTGTAAGATTTTTATAAATATTAGGTTGAATTCTCAGAGACACTGGGCCCGAAAAGGGGGAAGCGCAAAAGTTCCCCTAACGTTGAATACTTGGTTAGGGGTTTCCCCTCTCTCTTTTACTTTCGGTTATTCGAAGCTTCTTCCACAAGTTTAAGTTTCTGGGAAGAAATTAATTTTAGATTATTTTAACCTATAAAAATGCGGTCATTTGCTTAGATAGCCCGAGCCTTGACTAAGTGAAATATACTATAGTAACTATGTAATAAGAATACTATCTAATAAGAATCCTAAGTTATTTACGCGGATATTTTACGCCTCTAATCAATTTTAATTAGATCATGTATCGTTTAATTAATCACAGGGTTACCTCAAGCTATCAGTAAGACTCAACCACTTATAAATCAATTGGCAACCCTCACAGGGGAATTTTCGTCCTAACTGCAGTTTGAGTCCAAGTGGCTCAAAGGATGTAAGCGTTAATTTAATTTAAATAGGATCTTTGATTTGGACCTAGTGACAGAAGTGTCTCAGAAGTTTACTACTCTATTTAAGTGTTATCTTTAAAGGGAATTTATACAGGCTAGTGTTAGCTTTTTATCCTAGTTAAAAAGAAGTTCACTTGCTCAGTTCCTAGCTTCCAAGGCAAAACTACCTCGATTTGTCTCTGATCCGTACATTTTATCTAATTAGGTACTTGATTCGCTTAGCGACCTTTTCCCTGTCCTTTTAGCCAATCACCAACCCTTTCGTTAAAAAGTAGTTTTTTTCCAGTATTTCGACGCACTGATTCTAAAGCTTGAAATGTCGTAACGTATAGGACATTCCTCTCTGTTTATACAAAACTGGTCTAGATTGGGTGTTTAAATATTTATTATGGGTTCAAGCGTCATTCAAAGCTTAAACAAAGAAATGTCTTTTCAAGATTTATGCCTGTAATTTCACAAGAGAAGGTATTTTCTCAATTAAGCTAATTTGAAATAGTCGGTTTACTCCTGATCTGTTGGAGCAAAGGGGATTCAAACTTTTACTGAAATTGAGTTACCGAATTTACACGAAAATAAGGCCTCCTTACACTAGCGGGAAACTTTGATTAAAATTCGATGTACTTTTGTTGGATATTCTAGAGAATTAATCTATTCGTAAAAATTAACACACTCAAAACACAACGGTAAAAATAAAAACTGAAAAATATCCAAATTTCACACCTAACTGTTTCGCGAAATGGAGCAGAGGGCAAGAGAAGGGGGTTAGTTGCCCTCCAATCATTTTTGACTATTAAAAAGGGCACTAGCCCTTTGAATTTCCAATCGAATGAACCTTTTTTGAAGTTTCTACGACAACGCCTTCTATAAAACCTTATATGCACCCAGGGAATAATTTACAACCCTTGCCCTGAAGGCTGTGGGGGAGTGTCCTTCTCAAAAACATAATTTATATCTAGAAATCAACTGCGCTGAACAAAATAGCTATACCAAAAAATTTTTTGGATGTGTTTCGGGAAATGGTGGGCGTGGAAGGGGTGTTAGTTGCCTTCCAATCACTTTCGACTATTAAAAAGGGCACACGCCACTCCAATTTCCAATTGAAAGAGCCCTTTACGAAGTTTCTACGACAACTTCTTCCATACGAAGTGCCCTGCTCTAAAGGAAAAAAAAAATAATACGTTGTGCCAACATCGTTCTTATATACCCTCAGGGCATAATGATAAAAACATTGCCCCGAGGGTCGTGGGGGAGTGTCCTCCTCAAAAGCATATTCTCTATCTGGAAATCAAATACGCTGAACAAGATGGCTGTCTCAAAATTTTGATTGGATGTGTTCGGGGGAATGATGGGTGTGGGGGTGAGAGGGCTAGGTGCCTTCCAATCACTTTCGACTATTAAAAAGGGCACAAGCCACTCCAATTTCCAATTGAAAGAGCCCTTTTCGAAGTTTCTACGACAACTTCTTCGATACGAAGTGCCATACTCTAAAGGAAAAAAAAATTAATAGTACATTGTGCCAACATCGTTCTTATATACCCTCAGGGCATAACTTAAAACCCTTGCCCGGAGGGTTGTTGGGGAGTGTCCACCTCAAAAATATATTCTCTATCTGGAAATAGAATACGCTGAACAAAATGGCTATCTCAAAATTTTGATTGGACGTGTTTGGGGGAATGATAGGTGTGGGGGTGAGGTGGCTAGGTGCCCTCCAGTCACTTTCGACTTTTAAAAATGGCACTTTCCCTTTGAATTTCCAATCGAATGAGCCTCTTTTGAAGTTTCTACGACAACGCCTTCTATAAAAACCTTATATGGTCACAGGGCATAACTTACAACCCTTGCCCTGAAGGCTGTGGGGGAGTGTCCTCCTCTAAAACATAGTTTCTATTAGGAAATCAACTACGCTGAACAAAATGGCCTTCTCAAAATTTTGATTGGATGTGTTTTGGGAAATGGTGGGAGTGGAAGGGGTGTTAGTTGCCTTACAATCACTTTCGACTTTTAAAAAAGGCACAAGCCACTCCAATTTCCAATTGAATGAGCCCTTTCCGAAGTTTCTACGACAAATTCTTCGATACGAAGTGCCCTGCTCTAAAGGAAAAAAAAATATGATATATTGTCAGGGTAAAATTTTGATTGGATATGTTTGGGAAAATGGTGGCTGTGGAAATGGTGTTAGTTGCCTTCCAATCACTTTCGACTATTAAAAAGCGCACTAGCCGTCTTAATTTCCAATCGAATGAGCCCTTTTTGAAGTTTCTACGAGAACGCGTTCTATAAAAACCGTATATGCCCCCAGGGCATAACTTACAAGCCACTCCAATTCCCAATTGAAAGAGCCCTTTTCGAAGTTTCTACGGCAACTTCTTCGATACGAAGTGCCATGCTCTAAAGGAAAAAAAATAAATAAATAATACATTGTGCCAAAATCGTTCTTATATACCCTCAGGGGATATCTTAAAACCCTTGCCCGGAGGGTTGGGGGGGGGGAGTGTCCTCCTCAAAAAAATATTCTCTATCTGGAAATCAAATACGCTGAACAAAATGGCTATCTCAAAATTTTGATTGGACGTGTTTTGGGGAATGATGGGTGTGGGGGTGAGGTGGCTAGGTGCCCTCCAGTCACTTTTGACTATTAAAAAGGGCACTTTCCCTTTGAATTTCCAATCGAATGAGCCTTTTTTGAAGTTTCTACGACAACACCTTCTATAAAAACCTTATGTGCTCACAGGGCATAACTTAAAACCCTTGCCCTGAAGGCTGTGAGGGAGTGTCCTCCTCTAAATCATTATTTCTATTAGGAAATCAACTACGCTGAACAAAATGGCTATCTCAAAATTTTGATTGGATGTGTTTCGGGAAACGGTGGGCGTGGAAGGGGTGTTAGTTGCCTTCCAATAACTTTCGACTATTAAAAAGGGCACAAGCCACTCCAATTTCCAATCGAATGAGCCCTTTTCGAAGTTTCTACGATAACTTCTTTGATAGGTAGTGCCCTGCTCTAAAAGAAAAATAAAAATAAATGATACATTGTCAGGGTAAAATTTTGATTGGATATGTTTGGGGAAATGGTGGGCGTGGAAATGGTGTTAGTTGCCTTCCAATCACTTTCGACTATTAAAAAGTGCACTAGCCGTCTTAATTTCTAATTGAATGAGCCCTTTTTGAAGTTTCTACGAGAACGTGTTCTATAAAAACCTTATATGCACCCAGGGCATAACTTACAACCCTTGCCTTGAGGGCTGTGGGGGAGTGTCCTCCTTAAAAACAAAATTTTAATCTGGAAAACAACAACACTGAACAAAATGGTTATCTAAAAATTTTGATTGGATTTGTTTGGGGAAAAGGTGGGTGAGAGAGGGGGGTTAGTTGCCCTCAAATCACTTTCGACTATTAAAAAGGGAACTAGACCTTTGAATATCTAATCGATTGAGCCCTTTTTCAAGTTTCTACGACAAAGATTTCAATAAAAAATTATATACCCCCAGGGTATAACTTCCAACCCTTGCCCTGAAGACTGTGGGGGAATTGTCCTGCTCAAAAGTTATAATTTCCTGAACTTTAAACTGCGTGGTACAAAATGGCTATCTCAAAATTTTGATTGGATGTGATTGGGGAAATGGTGGGAGTGGAAGGGGTGTTAGTTGCCTTCCAATTTCTTTTGACTATTAAAAAGGGCACTAGCGATTTCAATTTCTAATCGAATGGGCCCCTTTTTAAGTTTCTACGACAACGCGTTCCATAAAAACCTTATATGCCCCCAGGGCATAGCTTACAACCTTTGCTCCGAGGGCTTTGAGGGGGTTGTCATCCTCAAACACCTAATTTACATAACTTAAAACTACGTTGAATAAAATGGCTATCTCAAAATTTTGATTTGATATGTTTGGGGAAAGGTGGGCGTGAGAAAGGGGTTAGTTGCCCTCTTACCACTTTCGACTATTAAAAGGTGCGCTAGCCCTTTGAATTTCCAATCGAATGAGCCTTTTTAAGTTTCTAAGACAACGCCTTCTATAAGAACCTTATGTGTTCCCAGGGCATAACTTACATCCCTAGCCCTGAAGGCTGTGGGGGAGTGTCCTCCTCAAAAGCATAATTTCTATCTTGAAGTCAACTACGCTGAACAAAATGACTATCCCAAAATTTTGATTGGATGTGTTTCGTGAAATGGTGGGCGTGGAAGGGGTTTTAGTTGTCTTCCAATCAGTTTCGACTATTAAAAAGGGCACAAGCAACTACAATTTCCAATTGAAAGAGCCATTTTCGAAATTTCTACGACAACTTCTTCGATACAAAGTGTCCTGCTCTAAAGGAAAAAAATAATAAATAATACGCTGTGCCAACATTGTTCTTATATGCCTTCAGGGCATAACTTAAAACCCTTGCCCCGAGGGTTGTGGGGGAGTGTCCCCCTCAAAAATATATTTTCTATTTGGAAATCGAATACGCTGAACAAAACGGCTATTTAAAAATTTTGATTGGATGTGTTTGAGGGAATGATGGGCGTGGGGGAGGGGCTAGTTGCCCTCCAATCACTTTCGACTATTAAAAAGGGCACAAGCCCTTTGAATTTCCTATCGAATGAGCCTTTTCTGAAGTTTCTACGACAACGCCTTTCATAAAAACCTTATATGCCCCCAGGGGATGACTTACAACCCTTGCCCTGAGGCCTGCTGGGGAGTCTCATCCTCAAAAATATAATTTCTATCAGGAAATCAAATACGCTGAACAAAATGGCAATCCCAAAATTTTGATTGGATATGTTTCGAGAAATGGTAGGTGTGGAAGGGATGTTAGTTGCCTTCCAATCACTTTCGACTATTAAAAAGGGCACAAGCCACTCCAATTTGCAATTGAATGAGCCCTTTTTAAAGTTTCTATGACAACTTCGATACGAAGTGCCCTGGTCTAAAGAAAAATAATAAATAATACATTGTGCCAACATCGTTCTTATATACCCTCAGGGCATAACTTAAAACCCTTGCCCCGACGATTGTGGGGGAGTGTCCTCCTCAAACACATACTTTCTATCTGGATATCAATTACGCTGAACAAAATGGCTATCTCAAGATTTTGATTGGATGTGTTTGGGGGAATGATGGGTGTGGGGGAGGGAGCTAGTTACCCTCCAATCACTTTCGACTATTAAAAAGGGCACTAGCCCTTTTAATTTCCAATCGAATGAGCCTTTTTGCAGTTTCTATGACAACACCTTCTATAAATACATTATATGCCACCGGGGCATAACTTAGAACCCTACCCCTGAAGGCTGTTTGGGAGTGTCCTCCTCAAAAATATAATTTCTATCTGGATATCAACTACGTTGAACAAAATGGCTATCTCAAAATTTTGATTGGATGTGTTTCGGGAAATAGTGGGCGTGGAAGGGGTTTTAGTTGCCTTAAAATCAATTTCAACTATTAAAAAGGGCACAAGCCACTCCAATTTCCAATTAAATGAGCCTTTTTCGTAGTTTCTACGACAACTTCTTCGATACGAAGTGCCCTGCTCTAAAGGAAAAGAATAATAAATGATTCATTGTGCCAACATCGTTCTTATATGTCCTCAGGGCAGAACTTAAAACCCTTGCCCCGAGGGTTTTGGGGGAGTAGACCTCCTCAAAACATATTTTCTATCTGGAAATCAACTACGCTGAACAAAATGGCTTCCTAAAAATTTTGATTGGGTGTGTTTGGGGGAAGGATGGGCGTGGGGGGGGGGGCGAGTTTCTCTCCAATCACTTTCGATTATCAAAAAGGGGAACACCAGCCCTTTGAATTTCCAACTGAATGAGCCTTTTTTGATGTTTCTACGACAATGCTTTCTATAAAAAGCTTATATGCCCCAAGGCATAACTTACAACCCTTGGCCTGAGGGATGTGGTGGAGTCTCCAAAAACGTAGTTTCTATCTGGAAATCAACTAAGCTGAACACAATGACTATCTCAAAATTTTGGATTGGATGTGTTTCGAGAAATGGTGGGCGTGGAAAGGGTGTTAGTTTGCCTTCGAATCCCTTTCGACTATGAAAAAGGGCACAAGCCACTCCAATTTCCAATTGAATGAGCCCTTTTCGAAGTTTCTATGACAACTTCTTCAATACTACGTGCTCTGCTCTAAAGGAAAAAAATAATAAATGATACATTCTGCCAACATCGTTCTTATATGCCCTCAGGGCATAACTTAAAACCCTTGCCCCGAGGGTTGTGGGGGTGTGTCCTCCTCAAAAATATATTTTCTATCTGGAAATCAACTATGCTGAACAAAATGGCTATATCAAAATTTTGATTGAATGTGGTTTGGGGAATAATGGGCGGGGGGGGGGCTAGTTGCCCTCCAATCGACTATTAAAAAGGGTACTAGCCACTCCAATTTCCAATCGAATGAGCCCTTTTTGAAGTTTCTACGACGCCTCCTTTGATACGATGTGCCCGGGTACGGAGAAAAAAACAATAATACATAGTGCTCACATCGTTCTTTACTCAAGCAGCGCTATGGCGCTGCCTATGATTTGTACACTCAGTGTCTGTTTTATATTCTTGTCCATTTGCTGAACCTCTTACTTTCTTATAAAACTCTGGTGTCATCAACATGAATGGTATGTAGCTCTTTTAGTTTTATTTTTTGCTGTTAGTGCTCACCAGTGTTCCTTTTATGTAGACTTCTCTAAAAAATTTTGCAATACATAATTTTCATAAAATATTTCATCGGCAGCATTTTGCATTTCACTGTTTATTTCTTGACTGCCGCATGTAAATGTATAAATGGGGGAGACAAATACTCGAAATAGCCATGATTAGGAAAAATTTGAAAATTAATGTTTTTAGAGAGCGGCTGTTGTAAGTAATATTGTTCATAGTAGCCATGTTTTACACTCAAATCAACTTTTTCTGCAATAAAAAGATGTAAACATGAAGTGATTTAGGGGGTGGGATTCCTTGTGTGGTAGATACGCCATCTCTCACAAACTTTGAGGAGAAGAAATTCTTTTTCCATCAAAAATCAAAATTCTTTTTCGATCAAACAATTTTCTTTCTTGGTTTCTTTTGTTTCTTCCTAGTCTATGACAACAGGGATGTTTTTCGCTTCTGTCCAGGGTAGACTATGATGAGTGATGAAGTTTCATTCGTTCTTTTTAAACCATTCCCACTTTGTCAAGATTTCAATCGCTCACCAAGGGATTGTGTACTAGATCTGAGACTTTCCGAAACATCTTCTTTAAATTCTGTGTCAGAATCTTAATCGTGCAGCGTAGAGGATGAAAAAGCCTTAGCAGCCGGCAAAATAAATTTTGAAGCCACTGCATGACCCAACTGTCGCGGAATAAGAGCAGCAACATAGCAATCAATATCAGGGTAAACGAGTATAATTTTTCTATTAGTAATGTCAAATGGGACGAAAATGACAGGTAATCCCAGCCAAACCTTTTGTTATTGCTGAGGGATCAGATAATTCTGTTCCTAATATTAACTGACAGAATTCCAAATATGGAGTGTTTACGGGAATATATTGGATATGCTTTATATTGTAGTGATGAATGAGATCAAGACTTGATTTTCGTTCAAGAACACGTAGGAGGGGAACATTGTTATCGCCAACTAGTGATGTCTCAACAAATAAAGCGTAAAGAAATATACAACTCTATGAGTAGAACCGGCTGCACAATGTTCAAAACAGACCCATCCTACTGTTACTACCTGCACTTCTATCATTGATTACATTTTGTTTAAAACCAATAATATCACTAAGATTATCGTTAAAATGAATCTTCTCTTTCTCAATGGGGGAGTTAATGTAATTTTTGCCTTGTTCCATTGAATAGTTTAATTGGAATACACCATTCTTACACGTAAACACTCTTCTATTGATTGCACGACACATATCGTTCATACTAGCAAATTCTTTGAATGATGTAGTGGCAAAGGGATATTCACCGGAGTTAAGTGCTTCTATATATTCCTCGGTAAGGATTAGCCAATCATGAGGTTTCACTTTTATGTCATATGCACGATCTTTTCTCAGGATATCGTATTAATTCTGCAAATACAACCGACAAGAGCAACTTCATACTTTTCCCTTGAATTTGATGGTGGGAGAGAATTTTGTCAAAAAGTCAATTATTTTATTCAAATTATAATACAGAGGGTCAGAGACATTGGACATGAATATCACATTGAAATTATTGGACACTGTGTATGTCTTCAACTGATACAAAAGAATCAAAATCAGTATTGTATCATAGTAAACGAACAAGCAACTGTCTCTTGCCCCCTTGAGCTGGACTCTTTAATATGTTTTCAATCTAATAGATTCCAGTATTATTTTTACCCTTTAAAATTCATAGTCATAAAAATTATAAAGAATCTCTTCACCTTTGATGTATTGTAGACAATATACCACTGGTTTAGTGTCAAGGACTTTTGAAACTAGAAAAAGCCCAGCAGACCATAAGTAATTCCCCTTTTAAAAATGTTAGTAGTTCGATTAATACGAACTGTGTCGCCGACAGTAAATTTATCTTTTATGTCACTTTCGTTGGAATACTTTTTAAGAAAAATTTCAATTGTACTATAATTTTTGCCTCGATGAGCCTCAAGGGGGCTAACATTGGATAGAGAGCGATGGGGACGTTGATTGTAAATTTGTATGATTTTATCCAGATCATGAATATCAAGATATTGTAATTTCAATATACAATATTTCAAAATTAAAAGGCGAATAGTTCTGATCAATCCCCTTCAAAAAACTCAATAATTAAAACATTCACTACCCTGATCCACTTAAATTTTTCAATAACAATCTTACTCAAGGATAGATTCTAGAGCTTTAGCAACCTAATAACTATCTTTGACTGCAATGGAATGACATATGCATAGCGATTAAAGACACTGATTCCAGGTAAAATATATTTCTATGGTCCAATGTGACGCCTTTGAATCTAGACTTCTGACTTCGCCAATATTCTCATAAATACGTTTCAAAACTTCAACCATTTTGAACACAAACACGTACTGAAGGTTTCGCTACCCTTTTGTAAACTAGTGAGTGATGATGATGCTTCTGAGTTGATATCGAGACGCCTTCGTTTGCGTCTCACTGTTGTAATCAAATCGTCTATAGTGTCATTGCTTCTACTATTGCTAGATCCACTGGTGTTTTCCAAAACTGATTTGAAATGTTCTCCATTTTATGTTTGCCTACGATGTTCCATTAAACTTTTTAGAATTTGTTTACTGACAATAATATTTTTTGGAAAGTTTGATGAGTTTAAAAGGCTGTAGAGATGGAAGTCAAATGACGATTTCTACGAAGTCTTCAACGATTTGTAACCATATCCGATATCAAATAAACTAGATTGAAAGTATTACCGTGAATTATAATCTTATTCATTTAACCATCAATTTGAATGTGTTCGCTTTCCATAAGATAGGTCAAGAGTCTTTTACATTGCTCACGGTACGATTTAGGAAATAGGTCCCCTTCACTTGAAAAAACTTTGGACAACGTTAAATGTTCTTGTTTTTGTATTTTTGCTGATTGTTGTGACATTTCAGAATATCGAGGCGTTTCGTTTTTGTCAATGACGCTTACATTGACTGGTCTCACGCGGTAGGGTTTATGTTTATCCACTTCCCCAAGCGCATTTTTAAATATAAGTATTTTTTAATTATTGGTAATATTCTAATCGTTGATAAATTTACTGAGAATGTCCTCAAAGCGTTCCATTGGTGAAAAAAAGCCCTATTGGAGTCAACTTGTAGGGTGTATCCTTTTTTGGGACTGCTAAAAATACTTTTTACAAGTCCTTCCATTATCGGCAGTAAAAGTGTAAAGAAGCTACTTCCCGCTTTGAGAAGACACTTTCTTTTGAATTTTAAATATTTCTCCTTGTTTTAGGCTGCTAGGGCACATACAATGGAACAATGTTGCTTTGTATGTTGCTTAGCTACTTCAGGAATTGGAACATTGCCTTCAGTTAAGTCTATACAGAACTCTGACACGAGATTGATTTATTTTTTGTCAACACCATACTTGAGTATAGCGTTCATAAGTGTAAATTTTGTATTTCCTAGAACGTTAAATAAATGTCTGTTTTCATCTAGTGTCTTCCTTGTCAGGATAACAACTAATAACTTTTTTTATTGTTCACTGGAAGATATACTACAATTTCATTGTTAAAAATATCGGAGGCTATACGCCAGTATTCAGATGTCTTCTGATTGAGATCCAGTAGAATATAACCATAGAGTTCATTTGTAGCCTGATTGTATGCCAAAAGTAGAAATTTTGGAGCACCAGGATAAATTTGTTTGTTTAGAGTTATGAGGGAACTGATATAACGAGCAACCCTGTAGGCGATATAGTAGGTTCAATTCAAAGCAAGTGTTCTCATACATCTACTCTGATGACACAGATTTTGGAGAACGAGTGCTACGTAAATTTCTTATGATGAGAGCGCACAGTGAACAATTGTAACGTCCCTTAAAACCATTGTTCAATGTGTTTAGCTAAATTATCAATAATCAACCAAGAGTTTGGTTCAATAATGTTAAACACATTTAATCCTTTTATTAATTTTGGATCTGGTGCAATGGCCTTTATCTTATCATAGGAATCCTGCCATATGCTATAACAATAGCAGATTTTTTTTTAATTTTTCAAAAAACATTTTATTACGAGTTTGAATTCTTTTCGTTAAAAGTTTTGTCTTGCCAGACATTGATGATCCGCAAAAAAATGATCCAAATTTAGTTTTAAATTGATGCACATTTCTCCGCTTAATGTTAACATACACCTAACTGTAAATTTGCATCTCAAAATGCATCCGTCAATTGAATAAATAATTTTTCTATGACCAAAAGACAAAAAAAAATAGAATAAAACATCTTTTTGTATTCATAATTGAAAATCAAAAAACAATATTCTTTTTTATTTGCAACACTATTCTAAAATTACATAAGCTAGTTATAAAACAAAATCAAATATTATTTTTTATAATAAGCAATATTATAAATCACTTGTTATAGGCAGCGCAATAGTGCTGCTTAAGTAAAGAACGATGTTAGCACAATGTATTATTTATAGATTCATTATTATTATTTTTGTTTGGTTTTAGACCAGGGCACTCTGTATAGAAGTAGTCGTCGCAGAAAATTAAAAAAGGAATCATTCGATTGGAAATTGAGAGGGCTGGTTCCCGTTTTAATAGTCGAAAGTGATTGGAGGGTAAATAGCCCCCTCCAGCTCATCATATCCTCTAACACATCTAATCAAAATTTTGAGATAGCTATTTTGTTCAACGTAGTTGAAAGGTCCAAAAATTATGTCTTTAAGGATGAAAATGCCCCCACAACCTTTAGGACAAGGGTTGTAAGTTATGCCCTGGGGGCATATAAGGCTTTTATAGAAAGGGTGGTCGTATAAACTTCGGAGTGTTCTGAGAGTTCGTATATAATCAGAAGCTCTGCTGCCTCTTTTAAGAGTCTGAAAGGCTAACCTGAATGCCCTTTGTCTTTTTGGAAAGTAAAATTCAAGATACTTACCTTTCTCAATGACATATACTATATGCAAATAATGAACGAATTGCCAGAGGACTGTGGGGAGGCTGATATCCCCAAAGACACAATTACTGTGCCTTTCAACAATTATGAACAAAATATATCTCTTAAAATATTGATTGGATGTGTTTTGGGGAATGGTAGGCTGGGGGGTGTGATTGCCCTCCATTTATTTTTGACTCTTAAGAAGGGCATAAGAACTTCCTACTTGTAATCAAATAAGCACCCCTCTGATCCTAAGTTTATGTGACCACCCGTTCCATAGAGACCTTATACAACACGGGGCCTAACTTACAACCTTTTTCCACTCTGAAGACATTTTTGCATGCTCTATTGACTATTGTGAACAAAATGGCTGTTTCACAATTTCGATCGGATGCGTTTGGAGAAAAGAGGATGTCAGGGGAGGACTAGCTGTCCTCCATCACTTTTGACACTTAAAAGGGAACTAGAACTATACATTTCAAATGAAATGAGCCTCTTTTAAGGTTCACACGACCACTCTTTCCATATAAACTATATATATATCAGGGCTATAACTTACAACCCTGGCTCGTAGACTCTGGGGGGTTGTTTCAACCCAAAAGCCTTGTTGTGTGAAATTTGGGTTATTTTTTGAACAAATGGCTATTTTAAAATTTCTATCAGACGCATTTGGAGAAAATACAAGGTGTTTGGGAGAGGGGGTAGATGCCCTTCAATCACTTTGACTATTACAAAGGGCTCTAGAACTTCTGATTTCCAATCCAATGAGACCCCTCCAAAATTTATACGACCACCCCCATCTATAAAACCTTATATGCCCCTTGAACATAACTCACAATCTTTGCCCTGAGGGCTGTGAGGGGGTTGTCATCCTCAAAGACTTAATTTCCAGACCTTTCAACTTCGCTTAACAAAATGGCAATCTCAAACTTTTGATTTGATGTGTTTGGAGAAATGATGGAAGTTGAGGGAGGGGGCTCCCCCAATCACTTCCGACTAATTTCCAATCAAATGAGCCGTTTTCGAAGTTTTTATCGACAACTCCTTCTATACGAAGGGCCTTGGTCTAAAATCAAAAAAAGAAAAGAAAAAAAAGCGCTATTGCGCTGCCTTTGATTAAATGAGTTTTTGGGACTTATTGTCTAATCCTACTTAGTTCCCATATATAATTTTGGTCTACGCCTTTATCATTTGTGCTGAGGTGGGGGAGGGAGGAAGGGGAGTAGTAGTGTCCTAACAGTGACCAAGTTGATTCAGGTTATGTTTGATTAAATTGTGTACAGTGAGATATAGTTTTGCATTAGTTATTATGAAGGGGTGTCTGATGGCCTGAGAAAAGTTTTCTGATTTTCGAAAAATTCTGAAAAAGTATGATTTTACCCCAAAGAGAACCAAGTTGCTATCAATTGAAAATTCTAAGAATGCCAATCGATCAAAAAAAAAAATGAAAAGATTATATGTTGAGCTTCCAATACAGAGGAAGTAATTCCACATGGTGGTGCATTCGTCAGTGAAAAGTCACGTAGTTATTACAGGACAATATGTTAATATGGCCATTTATCTTAATACTAAATTTAACTCGGTTTTTTCAAATGATTTTTCATGAAATTATGTATGGTCATGTATAATTGCGCATCAGGTACTATGAAGGAGGGACGGTGGGTCATTGTTTAGGTTGGGGGTGCCAGAAGTCAAAAAGAGCATATTTCAATGCCCAAATTGTCTAATTATCCATGAGTCATCAGATAAACATCGGAAAAGGCCTAGGGTGGATAGGAATTAATCTATCCTTTTCCTTCATTTAGACAAAGCCTGGATAAGGGTGCTGCGGGGAGATGCTTCCCTTTTTATTACACAAAATGTGTCTTATATTTATTAAATGAAGCATTAGCTTCATTTACGTAAACTAATTTGCAACATATTTCTGAAAAAATATTTTAAGTGGTGTGTAAGTACACATCATCTATATGAAGGAGTGACAAAAGGCAAGTGCCTCAAAGAGAGCTTTCTAATGCCTAAAAGTTCTAACTCTCATTGAACCTTCATATAAATATAGAGTGAGTTTTGGGGAAGGAGCGGGAGGTAAAAATTGATATCTAATCCCTCTTGATTCCCGGGAATATTTTTGGTCTACACCTTTATTATTGGTACTGGGGGTAGTGTAATAGTATCAATCTCATTGCTACAATCTTTTTTCTATGTAGTATAAATATTGTATGCACATGCCTGCCGGCAAAGAGGGAAGGGGGACACGAGGCTGGGCATCATGGGCCTTGCTAGAACATTTTTGGCAGATAGGCGGTTACAAGTACTACCAGAAGCTATGTTTCCACCGATTTTAAATGAAAATCGAACCTTTCGAAGTTTACTTAACAACGACAGAACAAAAACTAAATAAGAACCAGGTTCGAATCAATGAAAAAGAAATCTACCAAGATGATTGGGCAATAATCCTTTGTTTTGCTATAGCCTTACCTGGTCTGCAAATTCGTTTATCGTTTGATGTGCAAATAGGTTCTCTCAGGTTATACCAGGCAGATATATTGACCGAGTCCTTCAAAATTAAACTGTCATAAATTGGGCTTAATGAAATGTCTCCAGTACCTCTATTTATTGCTAAATTTCGGTTTATGTATTTTTTTTATCTCAATTACCTCTTTAAAAAATTGTGGTAGCCCATTTACAGTAGATTTTAAGGTTACCTAGTCAAAAAGAACCAGATAGATCAGATTTTTGAAAATATGCAGGGCCAATGCCGAATCAAAGTTGTCATTGTTATTTTTCAATCTCAGGGACTTATCTATTGAAATTTTGTGTTCATGCAAACGTTCACCTAGTTGTTGATGGGTCCTACCAATGTAAAATTTCCCACATGAACACGGGATTTTATAGACACCACTACCCAGTACAGGGTCAGTTTTATCCTTTCCTGAGTTGAAAAAATGTTCAAATTTTTCTTTTGTATTGAAAGAAACAGAGAGATTATGTTTTTTTTTAATTTTCCAAGTTTATCGACAAATTTCGGGATGTATGGTAAAGTGATGAAAGTTTTTTTTCAATTGCCGGGGTAACTGAATCGAGGGGGACGGGCTCCCTATTTTCTTGTTTTATCTTTTTTAATCGTCTACCTATGTTATTTTCAATAAGTTTTATTGGGTAACCCTTGCAGAATAGAATATCCTTGACATATTTTAATTCAGAATTTATATGATTACGAGAACAGATTTTTAAAACTCTGTCGACCAAAGAGATTATTACCCCTCTTTTCACAGAAGGAGGGTGATGTGAAGAGAAATGTAGATATCGATCATTATGGTTCGGCAGTTTTTATAATCAAAACATCCAAGAAAGGCAGCTTACCAGAATCTTCGAGTTCCATTATGAACTGGAGATTCGAAAAAAAAGAGTTCTCTCTTAGAGAGTCTCGTCCATGTTCCCAAACAGAAAGGATATCATCAATGAAACAAAACCTAAGAAATCCATGTAAAAATTTGCCAAATAAAGAGACAAGACAGTGCCCATGGATAGGCCCATGATTTGAAGGATTTTTTTTTCGGAATTTAAAATATGAGAAGAACTTGTTGCAAAGACGAACAAGGGTCATTATTGTATCAATTTCCAAAGTTTGTAATCCGACCAATATTTTAATTTAGAAGGATTCAATCAATATTTTTGCCCGCTATAACTTTAGAGAACCTATTTGCACATCAAATGATGAAAGAATTTGTAGACAAGGTAAAGATATAGCAAAACAAAGGATTATTGCTCAATCATCTTGGTAGATTTCTTTTTCATTGATTCCAACCTGGTTCTTATTTAGTTTTTGTTCTGTCGTTGTTTAGTACACTTCGAAAGGTTCGATTGTCGTTGTTTTTTTTCTTTTCTTCCTTTTTTTGTTTAGCACTGAGGACGACTCGGCGGAGGTCCTTGTCGAAATAGTTGCTTATTTCTTCTTCTTCATGGTTCGCCACTGGCTAACAAAATCTTCGTTTTTTCACCTTTTTTTTATTTTATTTCTCATTTTGTTATTTTCTTTCCTCTCTGAGTTCCATTTGTCATGTATAGCCAGTGTGGTCTTAGAATGTATTTACACACAGATATACAAATAATATTTGTATAAAATAAATAAATAAATATATATATATATATATATATATATATATATATATATATATATATATATATATATATATATATATATATATATATATATATATATATATATATATATATATATATATATATATATATATATATATATATATATATATATATATATTATTAAACCAAGTCACAGAGAACTTCCATTCACATAAGCAATAATACCAATCTCCGTCCATCCAAATTTGTTTAGTAAAATTATTATTAAGAATTCAATGAGACTACTGTTCATCGAAAATTTTGACTAAATAGTCAAATCTTTTTCAAATTTTACTCACAATCCAATATTTAAATTTTCAAGCAGAAACTACAAAATCAGGAAGCTACCATCCTTTTTACAATTATTGGTACATACACTTTAACAACAATAAATCGTGGGTTTATTGGACTAGTAGCCCATATAATATCTTGGTTAAGTATGGGCATGATTTGAAAAACAATCAGAAATTAAATTAAAAAGACAACTTTTTTTTCAACCAAAAAGTAAGGAGTAAAATTATATATTAAAACAAGCAGAAATTATTCCGTATGTGAAGGGGGCTACTCCCTCGTCAAATCCTCACTCTTTATGCTAAAGTGGTAATTTTCGTCACAATTCTTTAAAAACGACATGGGCTGTTGACCTAGAATAAGACACTTTTATAAAACACCGTAGTCGATAACATGTCATTCGGTAGCAACTGGTTGAAAAGCAGGCTAAATCTTCAGAAGTGCACTGGAGCTTTCGATTTCCAATTGAAAAAGCCCCCTCCAAACTTTGTTTGACTACCCTTCCCACAAATTCTTATACCTTAATAATAGACAACATGCAGAGCTTGCAGTCTTTTTCCGGGTGATTGGATTAGGGACCTATCATGAGTTCCGATCAGTACACCATATATGGGCATAGACTCCCTAGGGGAAAAGGGATTTCCGAGACATTGATTGCGTAATCGAAGCGGGTCAATGACCTCTTTTTTCAAGGTCGATTTATTTGTTGTTTTCAAGTGTATTGACTCCGGAGTGAAGTTTGCACATGCGCATTAACGGTGGAGGAAATGTATTGAACTAATGACTCGTGACGGGGCACCATATATGGGCATAGACTCCCCAGGCAGAAAACATGTGCTGCCATCTACAATTGAGTCTAACTCCAGAACGAACACCATATATGGGCATAGACTCCCTAGGGGAAATGGATTTCCAAGAAATTGATTGCGTAACCTAACCTAACCTCATAATTTTCAGAACAAAAGCCATACATAGGCAGAGACTCTCTAGGGGAAATGTATTTCCGAGAAAATGATTGCGTAATCGAAGAGGAAATAAATTTCCGAGAAATTGATTGAATAATCGAAGGGGAACTAAATTTCCGAGAATTGGGACACCATATATGGGCATAGAATCCCCAGGGAGAACACATGTGCTGCCATCTATAATTTAGTCTAACTCCGTATGAACACCATATATGGGCATAGACTCCCTAGGGGAAATGGATTTCCGAGAAATTGATTTGTTGGTGTTCGTCCAGGAGAATTGTCTCCGGGCGAAGTTTATTAATGTCTGATGGATGATGTCAAGGTTGATTGATTTGTTGGTGTTCGTCCAGGATAATTGTCTCCGGGCGAAGTTTATTAATGTCTGATGGATGATGTCAAGGTTGATTGATTTGTTGGTGTTCGTCCAGGAGAATTGTCTCTGGGCGAAGTTTATTAATGTCTGATGGATGATGTCAAGGTCGATTGATTTGTTGGTGTTCGTCCAGGAAAATTGTCTCCAGGCGAAGTTTATTAATGTCTGATGAATGATGTCAAGGTCGATTGATTTGTTGATGTTCGCAAAAGGAGAATTGTCTCCGGGCGAAGTTTGGTCATGCATATTAACGGTGGGGAGAAAGTTTTGATCTTAGAGATGAAGAGATTAACGCGGGAAAGGGTTTCTTAGGAATTTCAAATGTGACAGCAAAGGGATGCCAAAACAAAAGGAACACGCAGAAATTACGTTTAGGGATTATTTGGGCGAAACCGTTCTGAGACATTTTAGAAGATGATTTAAGCGGAACCGTTTGAAGTATTTTAGAAGATGATTTAGAAGATGATTTGAGGGTGAAACTCTGTGGTCGTTATAATACACAAGTTCCATTTGAACAGTGTTGTGAGGTCCTCTACCCCGACCCCCAGGGCCCCCCGAGCCCCCAAAGCCCCCCAACCCACCCAAATGCCCAAAAGCCCCCAAATGCCCCCCGACCCCCCCCCCCAAGTGCCGCCGGGCTCCCACATTTTTTTGTTTGCATGTCTGGGTTGGTGTTTGCAGGTCCAAGTATTTGTCTTTGTTGCTTTGTATATCTAAAGTGCATATCTTTCTCTGTTTGCATTTCTGATTCTATTTATTTTCATGTCTGGGTTGGTGTTTGCAAGTCCAAGTATTTGTCTTTTTTGGTTTGTATATCTAAAGTGCCTGTCTTTCTCTGTTTGCATGTCTGATTCTATTTGTTTGCATGTCTGGGTTGGTGTTTGCAAGTCCAAGTATTTGTCTTTGAGGTTTTTATATCTAAAGTGCCTGTCTTTCTCTGTTTGCATGTCTGATTCTATTTGTTTGCATGTCTGGGTTGGTGTCTGCAAGTCCAAGTATCTGTCTTTGTTGGTTTGTATATCTAAAGTGCATATTTTTCTCTGTTTGCATGTCTGATTCTGTTTGTTTGCATGTCTGGGTTGGTGTTTGCAAGTCCAAGTATGTGTCTTAGTTGGTTTGTATATCTAAAGTGCCTATCTTTCTCTGTTTGCATGTCTGATTCTATTTGTTTGCATGTTTGGGTTGGTGTTTGCAAGTCCTAGTATTTCTCGTTGTTGGTTTGTATATCTAAAGTGCCTGTCTTTCTCTGTTTGCATGTCTGATTCTATTTGTTTGCATGTCTGGGTTGGTGTTTGCAAGTCCAAGTATATGTCTTTGATGGTTTATATATCTAAAGTGCCTATCTTTCTCTGTTTGCATGTCTGATTCTATTTGTGTGCATGTCTGGGTTGGTGTTTGCAAGTACTAGTATTTGTCTTTGTTGGTTTGTATATCTAAATTGCCTATCTTTATCTGTTTTCATGTCTGATTCTAATTGTGTTCATGTATGGTTGTGTGTTTGAAAGTCAAAGTATTTGTCGTTGCTGGTTTGTATATCTAAAGTGCCTGTCTTTCTCTGGTTGCATGTCTTATTCTATTTATTTGCATGTCTGGGTTGGTGTTTGCAAGTACAAGTATTTGTCGTTGTTTGTTTGTATATCTAAAGTGCCTGTCTTTCTCTGTTTGCATGTCTGAATCTATTTGTTTGTGTCTGGGTTTGTGTTTGCAACTCCAAGTATTTGTTGTTGCTGGTTTGTATATCTAAAGTGCCTGTATTTCTTTGTTTGCATGTCTGATTCTATTTTTTGGCATGTCTGGGTTGGTTTTATGCAAGTCCAAGTATTTGTCTTTGTTGGTTTGTGTTTCTAAAGTGGCTATTTTTTTCTGTTCGACTGTCCAATTCTATCTGTGGTAAGATCTGGAATTGTTTTTGTAGGTAAAAGTATTTTGTTTCTGTTGTGTTTTTTAACTGCAGTATCTATATGTATACTTTAGCACTCATGATTCTATTTTTTTTAAAGTCAGTGCTTTTGTGTGAAAGTTCAAGAATTTCTCTTTGTCTGTTTGTATATCTAAAGTACCCGTCTTTCTCTGTTTTCAGGTCTGATTCTATATGTTTAAATGTCTGGGTTGGTGTTTGAAAGTCCAAGTATTTGTCTTTGTTGGTTTGTATATCTAAAGTGCATATAATAATATGTTTGAATTTCTGATTTTATTTGTTTGCATGTCTGGGTTGGTCTTTGCAAGTCAAAGTATCTGTGTTTGTTGATTTGTATATCTAAAGTGCCTATCTTTCTCTGTTTGCATGTCTTATTCTATTTGTTTGTACGTCTGGGTTGGTGTTTGCAAGTCCAAGTATTTGTCGTTGTTGGTTTATATATATCTAAAGTGCCTTTCTTTCTATGTTTGCATGTCTGATTCTATGTTTTTGAATGTCTGGGTTGGTGTTTGCAAGTCCTAGTATCTGTCTTTGTTGGTTTGTATATCTAAAGTGCCTTTCCGTCTCTGTTTGCATTTCTGATTCTATTTGTTTGCATGTCATGGTTGGTGTTTCCAAGTCAAAGTATCTGTCTTTCTTAGTTTACATATATAAAGTGCCTACCTTTATCTGTTGGCATGTCTGATTCTATTTTTGTGCATGTCTGGATTAGTGTTTGCAAGTCCAAGTATCTGTCTTTGTTGGTTTGTATATCTAAAGTGCCTGTCCTTCTCTGTTTGCATGTCTGATTATATTTGTTTGCATGTCTGGGTTAGTGTTTGAAAGTCCAAGTATCTGTCTTTGTTGGTTTGTATATCTAAAGTGCCTGTCTTTCTCTGTTTGTATGTCTGATTCTATTTGTTTTTGCAATTCTGGGTTAGCGTTTGCAAGTACAAGAATCTGTCTCTATTGGTTGGTAAAAATAAAATTCCTTTCGTTGTCTGGTTGAATGTCTGATTCTATTTGTGAGCAGTTCAGGGTTGGTGTTTGCAAGTCCAAGTATTTGTCGTTGTTGGTTTATATATATCTAAAGTGCCTATCTTTCTCTGTTTGCATGTCTGATTCTATTTGTTTGCATGTCTGGGTTGGTGTTTGCAAGTCAAAGTATCTGTCTTTGTTGGTTTGTATATCTAAAGTGCCAGTATTACTCTGTTTACTGGTCTCATTCTATTTGTTTGAATGTCTGGGTTGGTGTTTTCAAGTCCAAGTTTTTTTCTTTGTTGGTTTGTATATCTAAAGTCTCTGTCTTTCTCTGTTTGAATGTTTGATTCTATTTGTTAGCATGTCTGGGTTGATGTTTGCAAGTCAAAGTATTTGTTATTGGGGGTTTAAATATCTAAAGTGCCCGTCTTTCTCTGTTTGCAGGTCTGATTCTTTTTGTTTGCATGTCTGGGTTGGTGTTTGCAAGTCCAAGTATTTGTCGTTGTTGGTTTGTATATCTAAAGAGCCTGTTTTTCTGTGTTTGCATGTCTGATGCTATTTGTTTGCATGTCTGGGTTGGTGATTGCAAGTCAAAATATTTGTCTTTGTTAGTTTGTGTATCTAAAGTTCCTGTCTTTCTTTGTTTGCGTGTCTGATTCTATTTGTTTGCATGTCTGGGCTGGTGTTTGCAAGTCCAAGTATTTGTCGTTGTTGGTTTGTATATCTAAAGTGCCTGTCTTTCTCTGTTTGCATGTCTGATTCTATTTGTTTGCATGTGTAGGCTGGTCTGTTCATGTCCAAGAATTTGTCGCTATTACTTTATATGTCTATAGTGCATGTGGTTCTTTGTTTCCATGTCTGTGTTTATATTTTTGTGTGAGTAGGATTTACGTATGCAAGTCACATATTCTGTCTTTATTGCTGTGTGTAACTAAGGTTCTCATCGTTCTCTTATATAATGTCTTATTCTACACGTTTGCAAGTCTGGGTTCTTGTTTGAAAGTCAAAAAATTTGTCTTTGTAGGTTTGTACTTCTAAAGTGCCTGTCTTTCTCTGTTTAAATGTCTGATTCTATTTGTTTGCATGTCTGGGTTGGTGTTTTGCAAGTCCAAGTATCTGTCTTTGTTGGTTTGTATATCTAAAGTGCCTATCCTTTTCTGTTTGCCTATCTGATTCTATTTGTTTGCAAATTTGGGTTGGTGTTTGCAAGTCCAAGTATTCGTCTTTGTTGGTTTGCATATCTAAAGTGCCTGTCTTTCTCTGTTTGCATGTCTGATTCTATTTGTTTGCATGTCTGGGTTGGTGTTTGCCAGTCCAAGTATTTGTCACTGTGGGTGTAGACTTATACTGTGTATGTAGTTCTATGTTTAAATGCCCGAATATATTTTATCAAATGTTGGGGTTGGTGTTTTCAAGTCCGAGTATATTTGTTTTTTGGTTGTTTTATCTAAATTGCATGTCTTTTACGGAATTAAGGTCTGATTCTATTTTTTTTAATGTCTGGGCTGGTGTTTGCAAGTCCAAGGCTAGATTAGGTTAGGACAGATTAGGTTAGGTTAGCCTACGCACGCGCGCGTACATTTTGCTAAAGCTGCAAGCATGCATAGTGAGAGAGAAATATAAAGTCTACCTGCAGGGATTTTCCGGTGAGTATGGTTAGGTTAGGCTAGATTAAGTTAGGTTAGGTTAGGCTAGATTAAGTTAGGTTAGATTAGGTTAAGTTAGCCTACGTACGCGCGCGTACGTAGGCTAACCTAACCTAACTTAACCTAATCTAACCTAACTTAATCTAGCCTAGCCTAACCTAACCTAACTTAATCTAGCCTAACCTAACCTAACCTTACTCGCCGGAAAATCCCAACAGGTCGACTTTGTATTTCTCTCTCACTATGCATACTTGCGGTTGTAGCGAAACGTACGCACGCGTATGTAGGCAAACCTAACCTAACTTAACCTAACGTAACTTAAACTAGCCTTGGACTTGCAAACACCAAGCCAGACATGCAAACAAATAGAATCAGACATGCAAACAGAGAAAGACATGCACTTTAGATATACAAACCAACAAAGACAAATAGTTGGACTTGCAAACACCAACCCAGATATGCAAATAAATAGAATCACATATGCAAACAGAGAAACACAGTCACTTTAGATATACAAACCAACAAAGACAAATTCTTTAACTTGCAAACACCTCCAAACATATGCACAATTATAGTATCAGATAGTATAACAGAGATATATATGCTCAACATACTTATTATCCACATACGAAATTTTCTAGAAGTTGCAAACACCTGAAAAGATAGGCCAACATAAATATTCGTACATGCCATAATATAACGATAGGCAATTTAGAAATACAAAGAAACATAGACAGAAACTTGGACTTGCAAACACAAACCCAGACATGCAAACAAATAGAAACAGACATGCAAACAGAGAAAGACAGGCACATTAGATATAAAAACCAACAAAGACAAATAATTGGACTTGCAAACACCAACCCAGCCATGCAAACAAATAGAATCAGACATGCAAACAGAGAAAGAAAGGCACTTTAGATATGCAAACCAACAAAGACAAATACTTTAACTTGAAAACACCAACACAGACATGCAATCAAATAGAATCAAACATGCAAACAGAGAAAAACATGTACGGTATATATACAAATCATCGAAGACATATACAGGGACTAGCAAACGCCAACCCAGAATTGCAAACGAATAGAATCAGACATGCGAACAGAGAAAGACAGGCACTTTAGATATATAAACCGACAAAGACAAATTCTTGGACTTGCAAACATCAACCCAGACATGCAAACAAATAGAATCAGACATGCAAACAGAGAAAGACAGGCTCTTTATATATACAAACCAACAAAGAAAAATACTTGGACTTACTAACAACAACCTACAAATGCAAAGATATAAAATCAGACACGCAAATAGAGAAAGACAGGTTCGTTAGATATACAAACCAACAGCGAAATCTTTTATGACTCGCAAACACAAATTAACCCATGCAAACAAATAGTATCAGAATTGAAAACATAGAAAGACGGGCACTTGAAATAAACAAACCAACAAAAGCACATACTTGGACTAGAACACACCAGCGCAGAAATGCAAACAAAAAGAATCGGAAATGCAAACAGAGAAAGACAGGCGCTTTAGATATACAACCCAACACAGACAAATACATGGACATGCAAACACAAGCACAGACATGCCAACATATAGAATCAGACATGCAAAGAGAGAAAGACAGGCACTTTAGATATACAAACCAAAAAAGACAAAAACTTGAACTTGCAAACACCAACCCAGACATGCACACAAATAAAATCAGACCAACAAACAGAGAATTACAGGCTATATAGATATAAAAAAAAACAACTAAAAATTCTTTAAATTTAAAACACAAGACCAGAATTTAAAACTAATACAATCACACATGCAAACAAAAACAGATAGACACTTTAGATATACAAACCAGCAAAGACAGATATTAGGACTTGCAAACATCAACCCAGACAGGCAAAAAAATTTAATAAGACATGCAAGAAGAGAAATACAGGCAATTTAGAAATAAGAACCAACAAAGACACATACTTGTACTTGCAAACAACAACCCAGATATGCAAAAAAATAGAATCCGACATGCAAACAGAGAAAGGTAAGCACTTTAGATATAAAAACCAACAAAGACAGATACTTGGACTTGCAAACATCAACCCAGACATGCAAACAAATAGAATCAGACATGCAAACAGATAAGGACAGGCACTTTAGATATACAAACCAGCAACGACAAATGCTTGGACATGCAAAAAACAACCCAGAAATGCAAAATAATACAATCACACATTCAAACAGAAAAAAATATGCAATTTATATATACAAAGCGGCAAAAATCTATATTAGAATTTACAAACACCAACCCAGACAGGCCAAAAAATAGAAAAAGACATGCAAAAAAATAAATACACGCACTTTAGATATACGAACCACCAAAGACAAATATTTGGACTTTCAAACACCAACCCAGACATGCAAACAAATATAATCAGACACGAAAACAGAGAAATACAGGAACTTTAAATATACAAACCAACAATCACAAATACTTGGACTTTAAAACACCAACCCAGACATGCAAACAAAAAGAATCAGACATGCAAACAGAGAAATACAGGTGCTTTAAATATACAACCAAACAAAGACAAATATTTTGACTTGCAAAAATCAACCCAGACATGCGAACAAATAGAATCAGACATACAAACAGATACATAAAGGAACTTTATATCAACATAAAAACAAATACAAATTCTTTAACTTGCAAACACCAACCCATACATGCAAACAAATAGAATCAGACATGCAAACAGAGAAAGATAGGCACTTTAGATATAGAAACCAATAAAGACAGATACTTGGACTTACAAATACCAACCCAGACATGCAAACAAATAGAATCAGACATACAAACAGAGAAAGACAGGCACTTTAGATATACAAACCAACAAAAACAAATACTTGGACTTGCAAACACCAACCCAGAAATGCAAAAAAATAGAATCAGACATTCAAACAGAAAAAGATATGCACTTTAGATATAAAAACCAACAAAGACAGATACTTGGACTTGCAAACACCAACAAAAAAATGCAAAAAAATGGAATCAGACTTGCAAACAGAGAAAGACAGACGCTTTTGATATTTAAAAAAACAACCACACATACTTGGACTTGCAGAAACTAACCCTGACATGCAAACAAATTGATTCAGACACGCAAACATAGAAAGAAAGGCACTTTAGTTTTACAAACTAACAAGAACAAATACTTGGACTTGCAAACACCAACCCAGACATTCAAACAAATAGAATCAGACATGCTAACAGAGAAAGAAAGGCACTTTAGATATAAAAACCAACAATGACAAATAATTGGAATTGCAAACACCAACCAAGATATTAACACAAAAAGAATCAGACATTCAAACCGAGAAAGAGAGTCACTTTATATATACAAACAAACAAAGACAAATACTTGTAATTGCAAACACAAACCCAGACATGCAAAAATATAGAAACAGACATGAAAAAAGAGAAAGAAAGTCACTGTATAGATACAAAAAAACAAATACACAAACTATTAATTGAAAACAACAACCCAGACATTCAAACAAATAGACTCAGACATGCAAACAGAGAAAGAAAGTCACTTTAGATATACAAACCACCAAATACAAATACTAGTACTTGCAAACACCAACCCAGATATGCAAACAAATAGAATCAGACATGCAAACAGATAAAGACAGTCAATGTAGATATAAATAAAAACACCTACATATACTGTTACTTGAAAACAAAAACCCCGACATGCACAAAAATAGAATCAGACATTAAAAAAGAGAAAGATAGTCACTTTAGATATAAATACACAAACAACGACATATAATTTAAAAAGCAAACAAAAACACAGACATAAAAACAAATATACTCAGACATTAAAACAGAGACATATAGTCACATTAGATAAAAAAAGAAACAAAGGCAAATACCTTGACTTGCAAACACCAATCCAGACATGCAAACAAATAGAATCAGACACGCAAACAGAGAAAGATAGCCACTTTAGATATAAAAACAAACAAAGACAAATACTTTGAATTTCAAACACCAAGCCAGACATTCAAAAAAATAGAATCAGACAATCAAACAGACAAAGACAGTCATGTTATATGTACAAACCAACAAAAAAAAATACTTGGACTTGCAAACACAAACCCATACTTGCCAACAAATATAATAATACGTTCTAACATAGACAGAAAGTCACGTTATATATCAAAACCAACAAAGAAAAATACTTGGAGTTTCAAAACACCACCCCAGATATCCAAACACAAAGAATAAGACATGCACCCAGAGAACGAAAGGAACTTCATATAGTCAAAGCAACACAGACAGATTCTATTAACTTCAAAACAAAACCCAGATTAGCAAGAGAAAAGAATCAGACCCGCAAAGAAAGTCTGACATGCAGTGAAGATATCAACACACAAAACGACAATAACTAGGACTAGAAAATACTGACACAGACATGCAAACAAATAGAATAAGACATGCAAACAGAGAAAGACAGGCACTTTAGATATACAAACCAACAATAATAAATACTTGGACTTGCAAACACAAACCAAGAAATGAAAAAAAAGAGAGGCATATCATACAAAAAAGACATTTCGGATATAAATATAAAAAAACCAACTCCGACAGATAATTTGAAAGTCACAAACCCACAAAAGCAAGCCAAAACATATAAAACGAAATGAAAAAACCGAAATACATTTACTGTCGATATAAATAAACCAACAATGACATAAAATTGAACATGCAAACACCAACACAGACATACAAACAAATAGAATCAGACATGAAAACAGAGAAAGATAGGCACTTTAGATATACAAACCAACAAAGACAGATACTTGGACTTTCAAACAAAAACACAGAAATTACAACAAATAGAATCAGACATGCTAACAGATAAAGACAGGCAATTTATATATAAAAAACAACAAAGACAAATACTTTGATTTTCAAAAAACCAACCCCGACATGAAAACAAATATAATCAGACATGAAAACAGATAAAGACAGGATCTTTAGATACACAAAAGACCAAGTACAAAATCTTAGACTTGAAAACATCAACCCTGAAAAGCAAACAAATAGAATCAGACAAGGAAACAGACAAAGACGGGCACTTTAGATATCCTAACCAACAAAGGAAAATACTTAGAGCCACACACACCTCCCACCACGTAAAACAAGATTGAATCAGACTTGCAAATAGAGAAAGATAGACAATTTAGATCCACAAACTAACAACCAGCGAGAGTTGGAAATGAGAACCACGCCCCAGGCATACAAACAAGACGATTCAGACAAGAACACACAGAAAGATAGGAAATTTAGATATACAAACCAACAAAGAAAAATAATTGGACTTGTCAACACCAACCCCGACATGCAAACAAATAGAATCAGACATGCAAACGGATAAAGACTGGTACTATATATATAAAAACAAAGAATCACATCTAAATTTACTTGCAAACACCAACCAAGACTCGAACACAAAGATATATAGAAATTTATTATGAGAAAGACTCTCACAGTATATATAAAAACCGTATACGACAAATACTGTGACTTGCAGAAATGCACCCTGACATGTACAAAAATGGAATATGACATGCAAACTGAGAAAGACAGGATCTTTAGATATACAACATACAACGGCAGATACTTTATCTTTCAAACCCCAACCAAGACATGCCCACAAATAAAATCAGACTAGCAAACGGAAATAGACGTGCAAATTCGACACACATGGCAACAACGACAGATTTATGGACTTGCAAACACCGGCCAAGAATTGCCAAAAAATTAAATAAGACAAGCAAACAGAGATAAACAGGAACTATAGATATACAAACCAACAAAGAAAAGTACTTGGACTTGCAAACACCAACCTAGACATGCAAACAAATAGAATCAGAAAAGCAAACAGAGAAAGACATGCACTTTAGATATATACAAACCAACAAAGACAAATACTTGGATTTGTAAACACCAACTCAGGCATACAAACACATAGAATCAGAAATGCCAACAGAGAAAGACAGGCACTTTAGATATACAAACCAACAAAGACAAATACTTGGACTTGCAAACACCAACCCAGACATGCTAACAAATAGAATTAGACATGCAAACAAAGACAGACAGTATATTAAGATACACACAGCAACACTGACAATTTCTGTGACTTTCAAACACCAACCCATATATTCACACAATGAGAACCGAACCTTTGCTTGAAAAAAACAGTCCCTTCAGACACGCAGACCAACAACCACAAAAAATTGGACTAGCAGCCACCGAGCCCTGTATGAAAACATCTAGATTACGACAAGCACACAGAGAAAGATGTTAACTTTAGATATACAAATCAACAATAGACAAAGACTTGGACTTACAAAACACCAGCCTAGCCATGCAAACAAATAGATTCAGATGTGCCATCAGAGAACGACGTGTACTTTAGATACACAAAGCGACAAAGACATATTCTTTGAGTTGCGAACACCAGCCCACAAATGCACAAAAAATGAATCAGACATGCAAAAAGATAAAGACAGGCACTTTAGATATACAAACCACCAACGACAAAAACTTGGACTTGCAAACTCCAACCCTGACATGCAAACAAATAGAATCAGACATGCAAACAGAGAAAGACAGGCACTTTAGATATACAAACCAACAAAGACAAATACTTGGACTTGCAAACAACAACGCAGACATGCAAACAAATACAACCAGACATGCAAACAGAGAAAGATAGGCCCTTTAGATATACAAACCAACAAAGACATATACTTTGAATTGCAAACACCAACCCAGACATACAAACAAATAGAATCGGACATGCAAACAGAAAAAGACAGGCACTTTAGATATATACAAACCAACAACGAAAAATAATGGGACATGCAAACACCAAACCAGACATGCAAACAAATACAATCACATACGCAAACAGAGAAAGATAGGCACTTTAGATATACAAAGCAACAAAGACAGATACTTGGAATTTCATACACCAGCCAAGACATGCAAACAAATAGAATCGGACCTGCAAACATAGAAAGGAGGGCAGTTCATATATACAAACCAACAAAGACAAATACTTGGAATTGCAAAACACCAACCCAGACATGCAAACAAATTGAATCAGACATGTAAAAAATAAAAGACAGGCACTTTAGATATACATACCAACAAATACGGATACTAGGTGCGGCAAACACATACAAATACAATCAAAAAAAGTTTTTAAGAATTGCTATATTAGAATGACGTGCACATTATATGTACAAACCAACAAAGTAAGATACTTGGAATTGCGGTCACCAGCTCTGGAATGTACACAGATAGAAACGGACTTGGCACCGAGAATGACATGTCAATTGGTTATACACCAAAACAACGATACATACACGGAATAGCAAAACACCAACACAGACATGCAAACAAATAGAATCAGACATACAAACAATGAAAGATAGGTACTTTATATATACAAACCGACAAAGAAAGTTACTTGGACTAGCAAACACCAACCCTAATTTGCAAGAAAACATAATCACAAAAACAGACAGACACAGATAGGAACTTTTGATATACAAACCGACAAAAACAGATACTAGGACTTGTAAATACTTACCCAGATATGCAAACAAATAGAACCACACATGCAAACAAAGAAAGATAGTCACTTTAGATATACAAACGATCTAAGACAGATACTTTGACTTGTAAACACCAACCCAGGCATGCAAACGAATAGAATCAGACATGCAAACAGAGAAAGAAAGGCACTTTTGATATATACAACCCAGCCACGACCTAGAATATTGAATGCAAACACCAACCCAGACATGCACTCAAATAGATTCATACATGCAACAAGAAAAAGACAGGCACATTAGTTATACCAAGCAACACCGACAGAATCTAGGCCATGCAAACATCAACCAAGATATGCCAAACAGATGCAACGGCCAAGCCACCAGAGACCGATATTCTATTTAGGTTGACAAACCTACACCGGCTGTTAAACGATATTGCAAACACCAACCCAGCCCAGCAATCACAAAGATTCCGTTCTGCAACGAGAAAAAGACAAGCCCTTACTATCAGCAAACTCATAAAAACATATACTTGGACTAGCATACACCGACCAAGACATGCAAACAAATAAAATCAGACCAACAAACAGAGAAAGACAGGCACTTTAGATATACAAACAGAGAAACAGAGAAAGATAGGCACTTTAGATATACAAACCAACAAAGACATATACTTTGATTTGTAAACACCAACCCTGTCATGCAAACAATTAGAATCAGACATCCAAACAGAGAAAGTCAGCAACTTTATATATACAAACCAATAAATACATATACTTGGACTTGCACAACAACAACCCAAACATGCAAACAAATAGAATCAGACATTCAAACAGAGAAAGATAGGCACTTTAGATATATAAACCAACAAAGACAAATACTTGGACTTGCAAACACCAACCCAGACATGCAAACAAATAGAATCAGACCATGCTAACAGAGAAAGACAGGCACTTTCGATATACAAACCAACAAAGACAGATACTTGTACTTGCAACCACCAACCCAAACAAACAAGCAAATAAAATTTGACACGTAAAAAGAAAAATACAATCACTTTCGAAATACAAAACAACAAAGACAAATACTTGGACTTGCGAACACGTACCCATGCACGAACACAAGTATATTCAGACATATACAAAGAGAAGTAAATGACCATTAGATATAAAAAGCAACAAAGACAAATACTTGGACATGCAAACACCAACCCTGACATGCAAACAAATCGATTCAGACATGCAAACAGAGAAACATAGGCAGTTTATATACACAAACCAAAAAAGACAAATACTTGGAATTGAAAAAACCAGCCCAGACTTGCAAGCAAACAGAATCAGACATGCAAACAGAGATAGACAGGCTCTTTAGATATATATAAACCAACATAGACACATACTTAGACTTGCAAACATCAACCTAGATATGCGGACAAATAGAATCAGACATGCAAACAGAGAAAGATAGGTACTTTAGATATACAAACCAACAAAGACAGATACTTGGACTTGCAAACACCAACCCATACATGCAAACAAATAGAATCAGAAAGTCAAACAGAGAAAGAAAGGCACTTTAGATATACTAACCAACAAAGACATATACTTCGACTTGCAAAACACCAACCCAGACATGCAAACAAATAGGATCAGACATGCAAACAGAGAAAGGCAGGCACTTTAGCTATACAAACCAACAAAGACAAATACTTGGACTTGAAAACACCAACCCAGACATGCAAACAAATAGAATCAGACATGCAAACAGAGAAAGACAGGTTCTTTAGATATATAAAGCGAGAACGACACATAATTGGACTTTTAAACATCAACCCAGACATGCAAACAAATAGAATCAGACATGCAAACAGAGAAACACAGGCACTTTCGATATACAAACCAACAAAGACAAATACTTGGACTTGCAAACACCAACCCAGACATGTAAACAAATAAAATCAGACATGCAAACAGACAAAGACAGGAAATTTAGATATACAAACCAACAAAGACAAATATTTGGACTTGCAAACACCAACCCAGACATGCAAACAAATAGAATCAGACACACAAACAGAGAAAGACAGGCACTATAGAAGTACAAACCAACAAAGACAAATACTTGGACTTGCAAACACCAGCCCAGACGTGCAAACAAATGCACTTTAGATATAAAAACCAGCAACGACAAATACTTGGACTTGCAAACACCAACCCAGACATGCAAACAAATAGAATCAGACATGCAAACAGAGAAAGACAGGCACTTTAGATATACAAACCAAAAAAGACAAATACTTGGACTTGCAAAACACCAACCCAGACATGTAAACAAATAGAATCAGACATGCAAACAGAGAAAGACAGGTGCTTTAGATATACAAACCAACAAATAAGAATACTTTGAGTTACAGACACCAACCCAGACATGCCATAAAATATAATCAGACAAAAAACCAGATAAAGCCTGGAACTTTATATATAAAATAAACAAAAGACACATTTTTGGACTTGCAAACGTAAGTCCAGACATGCGAAAAAAAAGAAGTAGACATACAAACAGAAAAAAACAGTTATTTTATATATAAAAACCAACAACGACAAAAACTTGGACTTGTAAACACCAACCCAGACATGAAAACAAATAGAATCATACATTAAACCAGAAAAAGAAAGGAACTTTAGATATACAATCAATGAAAGACAAACAGTTGGACTTGCAAATACAAACCCAGACATTCAAACAAACAGAATCAGCCATGCAAACAGAGAAAGATAGGCACTTTAGATAGATATATAAACCAACAAAGACAAATACTTGGACTTGCAACACCAACACATATTTGCAAACAAATAGAATCAGACATGCAAACAGAGAAAGATATTCACTTTAGATATACAAACCAACAAAGACATATAATTGGACTTGCAAACACAAACCAATACATTCAAACAAATATAATCATACATTCAAACAGAGAAAGAAAGGCACTTTAGATATACTAACCAACAAACACATATACTTCGTCTTGCAAAACACAAACCCAGACATGCAAACAAATAGGATCAGACATGCAAACAGAGAAAGCCAGGCACTTTAGATATACAGACCAACAAAGACAAATACTTGGACTTGAAAACACCATCCCAGACATGCAAGCAAATAGAATCAGACATTCAAACAGAGAAAGACAGGTGATTTAGATATATAAACCACCAAAGACAAATACTTGGACTTTCAAACACCAACCCAGACATTTATAAATAAAGAATTATAACTTAAAACAGAAACACTAATTTTCTATCGATACAAACAGAATCAACGGCAGATGCTTGGACTTGCAAAGACCAACCCACACACGCACAAAAAAAGGCTCAAACTTACAAGCTAAAAATGAAATGCAATTTTTGTATACAACCCAATAAAAACAAATAATTGTAATTGCAAACACCACCCCAGACATGCAAACAAATAGAATAATACAATCAAACAGAGAAAGAATGTCACTTTAGATATACCAACAAACAAAGACAGATACTTGGACTTGCAAACACCAACCCAGACACGCAAACAAATAGAATCAGACATTCAGACAGAGAAAGAGAGGCACTTTAGATATATAAACCATCAAAGACATATACTTGTACTTGCAAACACCAACCCAGAGATGCAAACAAATATAATCAGAAATGCGAACAGAGAAAGACATGCACCTTAGATCTACAAATCAACAACAACAAATACTGGGACATAAAAACACCAAACCAGCCATGCAAAAAAAAAGAATCAGACATGCAAACAGAGAAAGACAGGCACTTTAGATATACAAACCAACAAAGTCAGATACCTGGACATGCAAACACCAACCCAGACATGCAAACAAGTAGAATCAGACATGCAAACAGAGAAAGATAGGCACTTTAGATATATAAACCATCAAAGGCATATACTTGGACTTGCAAAAACCAACCCATAGATGCAAACGAATATAATCAGACAATAGAACAGAGAAAAGAAATGCAACTTAAATCTACAAATCAAAAACAAAAAATACTGGGACATACAAACACCAAACCAGCCAAGCACACAAATAGAATAAGACACGAATACAGAGAAAGATAGGCACTTTAAATATACAAACCAACAAAGACAAATAGTTAGACTTGCAAACACCCACCCAGACATGCAAACAAATAGAATCAGACATGCAAACAGAGAAAGATAGGCACTTTAGATATACAAACCAACAAAGACAGATACTTGGACTTGCAAACACCAACCCAGACATGCAAACAAATAGAATCAGACATGCAAAGAGAGAAAGACAGGCGCTTTAGATATAAAAACACAACGACAAATACTTGGACCTGCAAACACCAACCCAGACATGCAAACAAATAGAATCAGACATGTAAACAGTGAAAGATAGGCACTTTAGATATAGAAAGCAACAAAGACAAATACTTGGACTTGCAAACACCAACCCAGACATGCAAACAAATAGAATCAGACATACAAACAGAGAAAGACATGCACTTTAAATATACAAACCAACAAAGGCAGATACTAGGACTTGCAAACATCATCCCAGACATGCAAAAAAAAATGTGGGAGCCCGGGGGCACTTGGGGGGGGGGTCCAGGGGTTATTTGGGGGCTTTGGGGCATTTGGGTGGGTTGGGGGGCCTTTGGGGGCTCGGGGGTCCTTTGGGGTTGGGGTAGAGGACCTCTCAACACTGTTCAAATGGAACTTGTGTATTATACAATACACAATCATCTTATTCATCTTCTAAAATGTCTCAGAACGGTTTCGCCCAAATAATCTCTAAACGTAATTTCTGCGTGTTCCTTTTGTTTTGGCATCCCTGCGCTGTCACATTTGAAATTCCTAAGAAACCCTTTCCCGCGTTAATCTCTTCATCTCTAAGATCAAAACATTCTCCCCACCGTTAATATGCATGTGCAAACTTCGCCCTGAGACAATTCTCCTGGACGAACATCAACAAATAAATCAACCTTGACATCATCCATCAGACTTTAATAAACTTCGCCCGGAGACAAGTCTCCTGGACGAACACCAACAAATCAATCGACCTTGACATCATCCATCAGACATTAATAAACTTAGCCCGGAGACAATTCTCCTAGACGAACACCAACAAATCAATCAACCTTGACATCATCCATCAGACATTAATAAACTTCTCCCGGAGACAATTCTCCTGGAAGAACACCAACAAATCAATCAACCTTGACATCATCCATCAGACATTAATAAACTTCGCCCGGAGACAATTCTCCTGGACGAACACGATCAAATCAATTTCTCGGAAATCCATTTCCCCTAGGGAGTCTATGCGTATATATGGTGTTCATACGGAGTTAGACTAAATTATAGATGGCAGCACATGTGTTCTCCCTGGGGATTCTATGCCCATATATGGTGTCCCAAATCTCGGAAATTTAGTTCCCCTTTGATTACGCAATCATTTTCTCGGAAATCCATTTCCCCTAGGGATTCTATGCCCATATATGGTGTTCGTTCCGGAACTCATGAGGTTAGGTTAGGTTACGCAATCATTTTCTCGGAAATCTATATTCCCTAGGGAGTCTATGCCCATATATGGTGTTCGTTCTTGAGGTAGACTCAATTGTAGATGGCAGCACATGTTTTCTGCCTGGGGAGTCTATGCACAAATATTGTGCCCCGTCACGAGTCATTAGTTCAATGCATTTCCTCCACCGTTAATGCGCATGTGCAAACTTCACTCCGGAGTCAATACACTTGAAAACAACAAATAAATCGAACTTGAAAAAAGAGGTCATTGACCCGCTTCGATTACGCAATCAATTTCTCGGAAATCCATTTCCCCTAGGGAGTCTATGCCCATATATGGTGTACTGATCGGAACTCATGATAGGTCCCTACTGATTGGAAGGGGGGTTGTCAAACCCAACAGCGTATTATGTGACTTTTGGACTATTTTAAACCAAAAGGATATCTCAAAATTCTGATCGGATATTTTTGGGCAAAACGGCTTGGGGGTGGCTTGTTGCCCTCTAACCACTTTCGACTCTTAGAAATGGCATAAATACTTTTAATTTGCAATCGAACGAGCCCCTTCCAAAGTTTATACGACCATTTCTTCCATATAAAGTGCCTCTGGAAAAAATCAATAAATAAATATTAATACATTGAACCTTTATGACTCTTTTATTGCAACGCTATAGCATTGCCTCTGACTTAAACAGGTAAAAGTAAGTAAGTAAGTAGGTAACTATGACGACACTAGACCCTCAAGCTTCAAACTGGCGGTGCCGATCTCCGTCTCGTGACCCTCCAGCTAGTAAATTTAATGGCAAGGGGGAGGTCCAGCCATAATCTGCTGTCCCACACCCTTCCTGCTTACCTTTCCTAGATTTCTCCAGGTACCCATTTAGAGCTGGGTCGACTCTGACTGAGCTTACAGAGTCACGCCACTGACCCCCATCCCAAACCAAAAACCGGCCACACCTGGAATCGAACCCATGGCTAGAATTGTCCAGGAGAAATATGGGGGAAGTTTCTGGGCAGGACTTTCCCTTCGGTGAGATTTTCCGAGAGGGGGGGGAGTCTAGACCCATAAATGCATGTTCACCGTTGCCGTTTTCTATGTCACCTCATATGTTAACAATGTGAAAATACAGCCTTGTTTCGGTGGATGGGTGGAGGTGGTAAGGCTTCCCTCTGATAGTAGTTGCCCTCCAACCACCTTTGGTAAGAAAATGAACAATTTTTTAAAATTTTTGTCCGATAATTTTGTCTTAAATAGTCATTTATTTTCCAAAAATCTCAAAATTTTGTACTAACGTGTTTTGGAGAAAGATTCCGTGAGGGATATATAGCTTTAAAACAAAGAAGCGATTTCTTGCCTGCTGGCCCATGGCCCGACACGTGGCTCTCTATTATCCATGTTGGCAGAGCCGTCCCTAGAGGGGGGACCTGAGGCAGTTGCACTGAAGGCCATGGCTTGAGTGGCACCAAGGCTAGAGAATTGCCCACTTTGATTTGGCTTTTCCCCTTATATTTGAGTCGGGAGGGGGACGATATAATTAATTTTACCTTGAGCATCACCAACCTTAGGAACAACTCAGCCCGTGGGCCATGATCCAACATTTTATTTGCTGTCCCTCATTACTGAAACAGAGGAGGAAAGAGCTTCAAAGTGAGTGGTCATCTTACATATTCAGGGCCCAGTTGAGGGAATAAAACAAGCTTGAAGAACATACAAAATTTAATTTTTTTTTACTTCAGAAATAACAAATAATTGGTTAGTGCAATATAACCTAATTTTAATAAAAAAAAGGGTCTATGAGGGGGGGGGTGTCTGCTTCCCCTTCGACCTTTTTTGACACTAAAATAGGGCACTAGAACTTTTAATATCAACTCGAAATAGCTCAATACATAGTTTCTTTGTCGACTCCTGTTATACAAAGTACCCTTGATTAAAAACAAAAACATTTTGTTCGTATCGCTTTTAATTTAGGCAGATATTCATTAAATCTTAACAAGCAAATAATCAAGATGGAAAGATAAGATGGAACCCAAAATTCCCAGAGGCAGCTATGATTGTTTGGATTTTGGTACATCAATCTCAGATCCCAACATTCGTTCAGTTTTGCCATCATATAAACGAATTTTCAGTGTTGCCATTTTCTATGTCACCTTATATGTCAACACTGAGAAACTTACTTAGCTTACAGTCCTTTCTGCTGTGGATGGGGGGTGGGTGACCTCCTTACGACAACCGGTTGTCCCAAATAAATTTTTTTGACATTGTTTTTGAAAATAGTCATTTTTTAGACATCTCAAAATTTTGTTTAAATATATTTGGGGCAATGAGTTCCTGGGGGGGGCGTTCTTGGCGTTTACACCCCAGCGATTACCCCCCGGAAAATACCCCAACCCCCAGTGGAAAATACCAGCCGGAAAATACCCCCCGCAGAGAATACCCCCCCTCCCAGGAAAATACCCTCCCTGAAAATACCCCCCCCCCCGGAAAACACCCCCTTAGAAAATACCTCCGTGGAAAATAATCCCCCCTAAATACCCCCCCCCCCGGAAAATACAGCCCCCTACCCCACAAAAAATACCCCTCCCCCTGCGGAAATTCCCCCCCCCCCTTACGTGGAAAACAAGACTTTCCAAATTTTAGAATTTTATTGGAGTTTCGTTTTTTTATTTTCCATAGGGAGAAGTTATTTTGGTACTTATGTATTATACGCCACTCACTCAAGTTTAACTTGTGTAAAACTCGAGAGCAAACCGGTTTCTTCGTTAGTTTCTTTCAGCTTAACGCGAGACAAGACAAAGACAAATGACACAATAGATAGGAAATATATAATTTGGGCTATATATTTGCAAATAACGGGGGGAGGGTAAACTATTTGGACAATTCGAAGTCTGAAAACAATTCTTACTTAATAATATGCAGAATAGTTGTACCTAACAGATTTTGCATGCAGACCAGCTATACTTTACGCTCTCCCCCTTATTGTGCAAATATATTGTCCAAATTTATTTCTAAAGTAACGGAGAAACTAACGAAGAAACTGGTTTGTTCTCGACTTTTGCACATCTTAAGCTTAAGTGAGTGGTGTATAATACACAAGTACCGGAATTTTTCATGGAGAAAGAGCCAGATTTCCCGGTATTATTTAAAAAAGATCAGAAATTAAATAAAAAAAAACTAGTTTTTTCAACTGAGAATAAGAAGGAACAACAAAACTTAAAACAAACAGAAATTATTACGTGTATGAAAGGAGTTACCCCTTCTACAAGACCTTGCTCTTTATGCTAAAGTTTTGACTTTTTGTCCAAATTCTTTAAGAACGGTTCCTAAAACACGATGGCCGTTTAATTAGAACATTTAGGCTATATATTTGCACATTAGGGGGCGGGGGTAAAGTAGGTAAAATTATTCTGCATATTATAAAGTAAGAATTGTTTTCTGACTTCGAACTGTCCAAATACCTTACCCCCTCCTTATGTGCGAATATGTATTATATATTTTCCATCTGTTTTGTCACTTGTCTTTGTCTTGTCTCGTGCAAACCTGAAAGAAACTAAGGAAGAAACTGGTTTGTTCTCGAGTTTTACACTGCGTAAACTTGAGTGAGTGACGAATAATACACAAGAACCAAAACTCCTTCCCCCAACGGAATCAAAAACTCAAATAAAAATTTCAAATTGGGAATTCCACGGGGGTATTTTCCAGGGGGTATTTTCCGGGGGATATTTTCTGGGAGGTGTAATTGCCGGAGGGGGGGGGGGGGGGGTAAACGCCGACCGCCATGGGGGACATATACCTTTAAAATGAAGATTTAAATTCTAGCTTGTTGGAACACGGCCTGACATTGTGTCTCTCGCATATCCCAACGAGTATAATTGATCCAAGGGGGAGGGAGACAACCGGGGGAAATGTTCAGGGCGCCAAGGTTTGGGAGGCACCTTGGCTAGGGAATTCCCCACTTTGATCCAATTTTTCACTTTGATTCAGCTTTGTTTTGCTCAAATTTGAGTCGTGGCCATGATCCAGCTTTTCATTTTCTGTCTTTCATTGCTGAAACACAGGAAGAAAGAGTTTCAAAATGAGGGGTGACCTACCCAGTTAAGGGAATCGAACTAATTTTAAAAATATAAGAAAATTTAATTTTTTTAAACTTTAGAAATAATAAAGTAATTGTTTAGTGCAATCTAGCCTATTTTAATGATTAATTATTTCAACTTCTAATATTCGACATTTTTACCAGAGAGAAAGGTAACACTGAGTAAATTAATAATTTAAAAAAATTTTACTGATAAGGTAACACTGAGTAAATTAATAATTTTAAAAATTTGTGGATGTGCAAAACCCTAGACAAAGAATTGAAGTCGAATAGTATTTCATTTCTTCAGGTCATCTTTTAAATTATTAAAACTATGAAAAATAGCTAATGGCAACACTGAGTTTGTGGGATTGCAAAACTGAGCGTGTGTGATGAATTTTTGGGATTCGGGATGTGTTACTACTTGAGGCTGGTGTCAAAAGATCCGTTTGTTGTATAATCTTGTGTATAAAGATGTAATTTTTGTTGAAACAGCATTTATTTTATTATTTTGTTTTGTTAATTAAAAATCTACTACCTATAAAATTAGCTTTCAAACGATCTCTTAAAAATATCTTTCTGATGTCCCAGTGCCCAATTAGCGGTGAAGTAAAAAAAAGACGATTTCAGTGCTTCCCATGATTTTCACAATAAGCTTTCACCATTAAGGTGAATCGAAATAACCTTTACCATCATAAGATTAGCTTTAAGTTGCAATTCCTCTCACTTGACATTTTTTTTTTCAAAATATTTTCCTAAATTGTCGGTTACCATGTGATAGAGTTCTTTCTTTACTAGGTGAATCCTGCTGCAACTATGATATTATATATTATTCACATTCTAGTACCAATTTTTATTTGAGTTATGTTTTATTAATATAGTTCAAATTGCAGTTTTTAATTATTTATTGCAAATTTTATTCCATCTAGCACAAGGTGGTGGAAATGAATATTGCGAGTGTGGGACTGAATGCACATCCAACGTTCCTTTTACTGTGAATCAAGATGGAGATACCCACGCAGTTATCTACAGAAGGCCTACTAAAGAAGAAAACTTTTTTGATAAGGTACTATAATATTTTGACTTGGCCAGTAAGATTTAATCCCTAGGATTGGGCATAATGTGTCAAAATGTATCAATAAGGATGATATACATGATTGGTGTTGTTGGGATAATTCTGGTGTTACTTTAATAATTTCTTAGGTAGATGTCACTCTGCAACGCAACAATTAAATTATGAGACACATTATATGCACAAATATATGAAATGATATAAATATATAACATCACTATTTGTCAATCAAAGTACCAAGCCACCAAGAGCCAACACAGCTGCAACCGATCCTGGCCTACTCAATTCTGTTCAGAGTTTCAGTGTGCTCCCTCCCATCAAGTTACTATTTTCTCTAAATTCTTTAATATGATTTTTTCCTACCCAATTCGAGGACACCTCACTTTGCCTTTGTCCCCTGTCTGGTGGTTAAAAAGAACAACTTTTTGGCAACCTAGCATTCTTCATTTGTTAAACATCACCTTGTCATCTTTACCATTCTTTTATTAAAAATCTAGAAAGTAGAATAAAACTATAGTTTTGGACTAGTCTATTGACTATATACACTCGCTGAAATAGTATTTAAAATTATGTTTAGACAAACCTTAGGGAAATATGTAGTAGACCTCCTTCAATTGTTCGAAGTGCCCAATGCTCAAGGATATACTTGACAACTGTCGTCACCATGGCCTCTAGTATTTGAAGGCACCTTAGGCATTCTGAAGACCAGAAAATGTATTACACTTTACTAAAGCAATCTTGATTTCTAGTTACATGTTTTATTTTGTAAAACATCAAAATAAAATTGCCACCGTAACGAAGACTATTGAACAGAGCAAAAGAATACGGATTGACAGTATAATATATACTAATATTCATTCCTAAAAGTCTTAATAATTTTACATTTATTGACGTTTAAAAGAAAGATGTTTATAATACTTTTTGTTTTCAGGAAAGCAAAGTTTACGTTCTGGTCTTTTGAAAGCAGGGGGACGTTATCCCTACTTCTCTTTTTGGTAGTTTTAGCTTGTTTTGAGTTTTAATTGTTTATTTATTGCAATTCCTGTTTATTTTGGGTTTCATTTACTAATTGATAGGGATTTACGATAATTTTACGCTTGAAAAATCATTTGACCTTATTTCTGCTCATCTCTGGTGTATTTTAGCTCTACTAAAAATAGTATTACTTTTCTTTGCAAAAATTCTTTTTGGAAAAATATTTTTAAAATTAATTTCAATTCATTTTTTATTGACGTAGTATTTTGTATTAGCTAAGAAAATAATGTTTTAAATATTTTCAATTTCTTCTTTAAGAATCCAAGTTTCTGCTTACTATTTCTACGTTGGACAAAACTTTTCAATATTTTTTAAGAATAATTGCACTGTAATGCTTTAAATTGATGGGTATGAAAAAAAAAATCAAATAGATAGGTTCAAAATCTGCACTATCTTTGGGGTTCTATAGGGCTGACAGAATTATATTGCCCATTATGCTCTAACCTTGAGTATACTTACTTACTTAAGACGAGACACAGGCTGTTCAGCCCAACTCGGCATCAAGAAGCTGCTGGACAAAACGCTGCGATTGGGTTCTTCTTCTGTGAGTGGTCGAATAAACTCCAGTCATGCCTTGACCCACTTGTGACCATACTTTCAGAATCCCCCAAGCGGTTCGACGTCCTTTCTAACGACATTACGCCAAGATTTCATCTAGCCACCTGGTAATTTCTTCAAGGAGGAAGCGAGGGCTGCTAGTAGCACCTGGCGTGCCAGGGTCTTTTCCGGGTGCCTCATTACGTGACCTAGCCACTTGAGACGTCTTTTCTTGATCTTGGTGGAAACGTCACCCTTCTGTCCGCATACTATCATCAGTCGTTGGTTGCTGATTCTTTGCACCAGCCGCATGTTGCAAATGCCCTGTAGACATTTTCGGTCATAGATAATCCTTTTTAATCACATACTCATAGACATACAATTTAGTATAGACACTCATAAGGCATTTATCTCCTCCAAATGCCCCTTAAGTTTCCTTTAAGCTTTCCATCGATATCGCCGATACATCCTTTTGACAACCTTAGATACACATGTTGTATTTTAATTTATTCCGACTTCCCACTCAAAATTTTAGGACAATTTTAGCTTAAAATCCGAAGCTGCTCCAGAGATATAATGAATACCCTGACGAGAATAGACTGGCTATAAAACTTTGGAGCTGTTCCGGTGCTGTTAGATGGCTTTGGTTCTCCGCTCTGTCGTAAATTCAGTTTTCCGTCCCTATCCCCGAAAAGGAAATCCTTGCTTTCGTTGCCTTATAGTGACATCAGGGTGGACCTTTCACAAGTTTTCCTAACTCTAACAGTGCTGCAGGGTGACCTCCTTGAGGAGTGGCACCCAGAGGACATTATAGCCTAGTAAACGACACAGTTTTTGCTCTGTATTCTGATTAATGGATAATTCTTCTGGGTTTGATCGGTTTTGGTGGGTGTTTTTGGGCTTCAAAACCTCTTACTAGCTAATTTATCGATTATGGGTTGCCTACTTATGGGTAGCATAATAATTGTAGGCACGAATTTATAATGAGTTGGAGGCATTAGGCTTGAGATTTTCTGTACAGAACTTCAACATTTGTTGCTAAAAGGGCATCACCAAGTGTATAAAACTATTTTGGGACCAAAATGGGCTGTTCCAGTTCCAGTTCCACCAATTCTGGTTTTGTAAGATCCACTTCCGCCATTCTGTCCCCCGATTTCACGGTTCCGATTCCACCAATTCCGCCCCGAGTTCAGCCAATTCTAGAATTTTTTATGCTGCTGCCCCCATTGAGCTCTATGGATGCTTATCGACAATAGCCAGTTTGTTGTAGGTTTTTGAGCAGTATCATTTGTAAATTGGAGAGATAAACACTTACTTCTTACTATAAAAAGTGAAGATGAAATAGTTCCATAAATTATGTGTTTATGATAAAGTTATCGTAGCATTGAATGCTAATAAAGTGAAATATTTGAACTATGAAACAAGTATTAATTGGGATCTTATTGGAAATGTATGCGTGCGTTGTCATGAAAGTTAGGTGTTACATTTCTTTGGAATACTAAAAGATTCAACATTGCTGGTGGTGGTGGATATGCAAGAGTAACATTTTCAGAGATGATAGAGCTCAAAGGGAATGCGAACCTAAGACTTTTAGTTGATGACGCATGCCAACCTATTGCTACTGCTGCTGGTAACATGTTACCCGTTGATGGATTCTATCATCATCTTTTTGGCATTCGCGTTTAAAAGAAGATAAGAAGAAGAAAAACATACTAAAGCACCAACGTCATAATACATATCTTATTAAGGTGCCAAAACTGTAACCTATGTAAAAATAATGTTGTAATAGACGATGAAACCTCAAGTAAAATAAAAAGGGCATTGACAGACAAAATCACCAAGGAGTATAAAGAGTATTTGATGAAAAACAAAGCACCAGCATATGTTACTAGTACCATCCGTGACTTACCGGCAGATACAGTCCATGAACCCGATAATATCAATGATGAAATGTATGGCGAGGTTGTTAAAAGTTGTGCATGACCCCAAAATGGAATATGTTACATCTCAAGATAAAACATAACAAAGTATTTTATGAGAAGGATTCAAAGCATTCGTTTTTATGATGATATTTTAATGCCATTATTTCAATAAAAATATTTTTTATGCATTACTTTGTTATGTTTTCATTACTTTTAGGATCTGCTAACAACTCCAACGTTTAGAATGTTTATTATAAAGTCAGAGAGGCAGGAAAAGGAAATCTCACAGACATAGGTACTACTACTGGGCTCATAGGGGATCTACTAAAGTCTGAGATAGGTTAGCAGGTTTTTTTTTTTTTTTTACCAAAGTTAGAGAGAGAGGAGCTGGATTTTAGGAGAATTTTTAGAGGTGTTTTGTTAGAGAATGATATAAAATTGTTCAAACATAGGATAATAGTCATTCTTAGAGAATTTTTACAGATGTTTTCTTAGAGAATGATATAAACTCGTTCAAAACATAGGGAAATAGTCCTTCATAGAGAATTTTTTGAGATGTTTTCTTAGAAAATTATATAGATTTGTTGAAAACATAGAAAAATAGATGTTCTTAGAGAATTTTTAGAGATATTGTCCTAGATAATGATATAAACTTGTTCAAAACATAAGGAAATAGTCCTTCTTAGAGAATTCTTAGAGATGTTTTCTTAGAAAATGATAAAATCTTGTTCAATACATAGGAAAATACTCCTTCTTAGAGTATTTTTAGAAATATTTTCTTAGAGAATGATATAAACTTGTTCAAAACATAGGAAAATTGCACTTCTTAGAGAGTTTCTAGAGATGTTTTCTTAGAAAATTATATAAACTTGTTTAAAAAATAGGAAAATAATCCTTCTTAGAGAATTTTTAGAGATGTTTTGTTAGAGAATGTTATAAACTTTATCAAAACATAGGAAAATTTTCCCTCTTAAAGAATTTTTAGAGATATTTTCTTGGAGAATGATATAATGTTGTTAAAAACATAGGAAAACAATCCTTCTCAGAGTGGCGGAACCGGAACTAATGGAACCAGAACCAGTGGAACCAGGACTGGTACTGGAACCGGAGTTGGATCCAGCAGGATCGGAACTAGAATTGCTGTAAGCGGATGGTCAGAAGCGGGGAAAGCGGAATTGGAACTGGAATTGCTGTAATCGGGGCCAAAAGAGGGGGAAGCGGAATTTGAACTGGAATTGCTCTAATCGGGGACAGAAGCGGGGGAAGCGGAATTAGATATAATTTTATTTTTAAAAAATCTAAAAATACTGGGGGTAATGAGATTGGCTTGTAAAAACACAAAGAATGGATTTTATGCATAATTTTTTTATCAAGAAAAGTTCTTGATAAATATTGCCAAGGTGGCGCGAATTGGCATGGTGTTTCACGAGGGGATGGCTTGCAAAAACAAGAACCAATGGATTTAAGGCATATTTTTTATCAAGAAAATGTCTGAAAAAATGCCTTAGGAATGACAATATGTATCACAGGGATGCCGCAGGCTAGCTACATATTGCCACGATAGCGTCAATTACCTTGGGGGGCATTATGCAGTGGTGGTTCGCAAAAACACGTATCAATGGATTTAAAGCATAATTTTTATCAAAAAAATGTCCGGGAATGTCACAAGAGTCATAATATGTATCATAGGGATGTCACGGGCCAGCCATAGTGTGCCACGATAGCGTGAATTGACATAGTATATCACAAGGGGCTGGCTTGAGAAAACATGAACCGATGGATGTAAAGCATGATTTTTATAATGAAAATAAGTGAAAAATGCCTTACAAATGATAATATGTATCACGGTGATGTCACGGAGCAGCCAAATATTGTCACATTGGCGTGAATATGGATAGTCTTGGCTCAAGGAAACGTGTAATTTTCATTAAAACCTCTCATTAATAACCGAATGCAAAAAAGTGTTCCTTTTTTTCTCGTTTGCGAGTATCATTTACTAGCGAGAAACGTATTGTGGAGTTGACATTTTTTCTTATTTGGAATATTGAATGCGACCAGATTTTTTCTGAAAAAAGTGCAATAGTTAGGTTTATCCGAAATGTGATTTTTTTAATACCAAGATTTGAATCAATACGATGTAACACGCAGGTGCGTCTAATAGAGCAATAGAAACGAGTTATGCTCATTAAAACCTCTCAGAAATATTTCTTAATACATCTTAAATTTACCTCTAAAACCAAACCTCTCCCTCTTTCTCCCCTGGATTTGGTTGCTAGGGTGGGACAGCCATATATTGCCACGGTGACGTGAGCTGCCATGAGGGGCAGCATGTTAGGGGGTGGCTTGTAAAAATACGAATCAATGAATTTAAAGTATAATTTGTAGAAAAAAAAATCTGAGAATGTCATAAGAATGATAATATGCATTATAGGGATGTCAAGGGCCAGCTACATATTACCATGGTAGCGTGAATTGACTGGATGTATCATGAGGGGGTGGCTTGAGAAAACACGAACCAATGGATTTTAAGCCCTATTTTTATCATGGAAATGGCTGATAAATGCCTTAGGAATAATAATAGGTATCACAGGGATTTCACGGACCGACCAGATAACGTCACACTGTTGTGAATACACATAGTTTTGGCTTAAAGAAACGTGACATTTTCATTAAAACCTGTCAGAAACAACTGAATTCAAAAAAAAGTGTCTCTTTTTTCTTCGTTTACGTGTTTTATTTATTAGTGAGAAAACGTATTGTGAAGTTGAGATTTTTTTTTCTTAATATTAATCAAAAACACTTTATGCACAAAGTAGTTTTTTTAAGTAAAAAAAAAAACGAACAATTAAACCAAAAATGAACAAAAAGATAATTAAATAATTTACCAAGCATACAAATACCAAAAATCAGTATCAATAAATAAATGAAACCCAAAAACAAACAAAATTTAAAATAAGTCAAACTCAAAACTAGCATAATAAATAAATTTAATCTTAGTAGGGTTCTAAACCCTATGCTTTCTAAAAGCCAGAATATAATTTGTACTTTACTGGAGAAAATTCAAATAAATTTACTGAAAAAAATGTGTATTGTCAGTTTAATATACATATGCTGATATTTATTCCTTAAAATCTTAATTAATTTTTGATTTTTTTAAATTATAAAAGTGAAAACATTTAAAAGAATTTTAAAAGTAAAGTTTAAATTATATTCTGGCTTTTAGAAAGCATAAGCTTAAGAACCCTACTCAGATTACTTTCTGCTCGTTTTGAGTTTGACTTATTTTGACCGGGGACTTGTGTTTTAATTGTAATAGCAGTGGTAGCATACAAATATTAAACCTTATAATTAAAACCTTATATTCCCCGAGGGCATAACTTACAACCCCTGACCTAAGGGTTGTGTGGGGGAGGGGGTTGGTCATCTTCAAAGACCTATTTTCCAGAACTTAAGACTACGTTAAACGAAATGGCCATCTAAAAATTTTAATTGAATGAGTTTGGGGTGTGAAATGGTGGGTGTGAGAGGGGGGTTAGTTGCCCTTCGAATCAGCCCTTTTTGAAGTTTTTTACAACAACGCTTTCTATAAAAACGTTATTTGCCCCCAGGGCATAACTTATAACCCTTATCTAGAGGGCTGTGGGGGGGGGGGGTGTAATGTTGAAAGACCTAATTTACAAAACATTCAACTACGTTAAAAAAATGGCTATCTCCAAATTTTGATTGGATGTGTTTGGGGAAAAGGTGGTTATGCCTCCAATCACTTTTGACCCCGTAAAAGGGCACTATCCCTTTGAATTTCCAAATAAATAAGCCCTTTTTGAAGTTACTACGACGAAACTTTCAATAAAAATATTATATGCCCCCAGGGCATTACTTACAATCTTAGCCCTGAAGGCTCTGGGGAGAATGTCATCCTCAAAGACCTAATTTCCGGATATTTTAACTACGTTGAACAAAATGGCTATCTGAAAATTTTGATTGGATGTGTTTGGGAAAATGATGAGCGTGAGAGGGGGGTTAGTTACCCTCCAATCACTTTCGACTATTAAAAGGGGCACTACCTTTCTCTATTTCCAATTGAATGAGCCCCTTTTGAAGTTTCTATGACAACGCTGTCTATAAGAACCTTGTATGCCCCCAGGCCATAAATTAAAACCTTTGCCCTTGGGGCTCTTGGGTGTTTGTCATCCTCAAATACATAATTTCCAGAACTGTCAACTACGCTGAACAAAATGACTTCCTCAAAACCTTGATTGAATTTGTTTGGGGAAATTGTAGGCATAAGAGGGGGGTTAGTTGCTCTCCATTCACTTTCGACTATTAAAAATGGGACTAGCCCTTTGAAATTCCGATCAAATGAGCCTTTTTTAAAGTTTCTACGACAAAACTTTCTATAAGACCTTATAAGCCCCCTGGGTATAACTTACAACCATTGCTCTGAGGGTTGTGGAGGGGGGAGGAGGGGCGTCATCCTCAAAGACCTAATTTCCAGAACTTTCAACTACGTTGAATAAAATGGATATCTCAAAATTTGGATTGGATATGTTTGGGAAAACGTTGAGCGTGAGAGGGGTGTTAGTTGTTCTTCAGTCACTTTCGACTATTGAAAAGGGTTCTAGCCCTTTGAATTTCCAATTGAGAGAGCTCTTTTTAAAGTTTCTGCGACAACTCCTTCTATAAAAATTTTATATGCCCCCATGGCTTAACTTACACCCCTTGCCCCAAGGGTTGTGGAGGGGTTGTCATCCTCAAGGACCTAGTTTCCAGAACTTTAAACTACGTTGAAAAAAAATGGCTATCTCAAAATGTTTATTGTATGTGTCTGGGGAAATTATGAGCGTGAGAGGGGGGCTATTTGCCCTCCAATCATTTTTGACTATTGAAAAGGGTACTAGCCCTTTCAATTTCCAATCAAATGAGCCCTTTTTGAAGTTTTTACAACAACACTTTCTATAAAAACGTTCTATGCCCCCAGGGCATAACTTACAACCATTAGCCAGAGGGCTGTTTGGAGGGGGGGGGGGTAAGGTGTTGAAATTTTCAAAGACCTAATTTCCAAAACTTTCAACTACGTTGAAAAAAATGGCTATTTCTAAATTTCGATTGGATGTGTTTGGGGAAATGGTTGGTGTAAGAGTGGGGCTAGTTGCCCTCCAATCACTTTCGACTAATTAAAAGGGCACTAGCCCTTTGCATTTCCAATCGAATGAGCCCTTTTTCAATTTACTATGACGAAGCTTTCAATAAAAAACCTTATATACCCCCAGGGCATAACTTACAACCCTAGCCTTGCGGGCTCTGGGGGAGTGTCAGCCTCAAAGACCAAATTTCTGAAACTTTCAACTACGTTGAACAAAATCACTATCTGAAAATTTTGATTCGATGTGCTTGAGAAAATGGTGAGCGGGAGAGGAGGGTTAGTTACCCTCCAATCACTTTGGAATATTAAAAAGGGCACTAGCTCTGTCAATTTCCAATTGAATGAACCCCTTTTGAAGTTTTAACGACAACGCTATCTATAATAACCTTATTTGCCCCCAGGGCATAACTTACAACCTTTGCCCTCGGGGCTCTCGGGGGTTTATCATCCTCAAATACATAATTTCCAAAACTTTCAACTACGTTGAACAAAATGGCTACCTAAAAAATTTGATTAACAAAGTTGATTTGAAAAAGAGCTCTAGCCCTTTCAATTTCCAATTGAATGAGTCATTTTTAAAGTTTCTACGACAACTCCTTCTATAAAAACCTCATATGCCCCCATGGCCTAACTTACAACCTTTGCCCTGAGGGCTGTGGAGGGGTTGTCATCCTCAAATATCTAATTTCCAGAACTTTAAACTACGTTGAAAAAAAATGGCTGTCTCAAAATTTTGAATGTATATGTTTGGGGAAATGGTGGGTGTGAACAGGGGAATAGTTGCCCTCCAATCACCTTCCACTATTAAAAAGGGCACTAGCCGTTTCAATTTCCAATCAAATGAGCCCTCTATGAAGTTTCTACGACAACGCTTTCTATGAAATCCTTATATGCCCCCAGGGCATTACTTATAACCCTTGCCCTGAGGGTTGTGGGGGGATATCATCCAGAAAGTCCTTATTTTCAGAGCTTTCAACGACGTTGAACAAAATGGCAATCTCAAAATTTTGATTGGATGTGTTTGGGGAAAAGGTGGGCGTGAGAGGGGGGTCTGTTACCCTCCAATCACTTTGATTTTTAAAAAGAGCACTAGCCCTTTGAATTTCCAATCGAATGAACCATTTTTGAAGTTTCTACGACATAGCCTTCTATAAAAAACCTTATATGCCCCCCAGGGCATAATTTACAACCCTTGCCCTGAAGACTGTGGGGGGAGTGTCCTCCTCAAAAACATAATTTCTATGTGGAAATTAACTACGTTGAACAAAATGGCTATCAAAAATTTTGATTGGATGTTTCTTGGGAAATGGTGGGCGAGCAAGGGGTGTTAGTTGCCTTCTAATGACTTTCATCTATTAAAAAGAGCACTAGTCATTCCCATTTCCAATCAAATGAGCTCTTTTCGAAGTTTCTACGACAACTCCTTCGATACGAAGTGCCCTGGTCTGGGAAAAAAAATTGTGTCAACATCGTTCTCACTTAGGCAGCGCTATTGCACTGCCTATAATTACTATTATAAGTAATGAGGCTTCTGCTGCATAAAATATAAAAGTTAAGGAACATTCATTATGTGATTTTGCTAATATCTAGATTTAAATCAATACAATGTAGCATACAGGTGCGTCTAATAGAGCAACAGAAACAAGGCATTTTCAATAAAACATCACAAAAATAACTGTTACTATGGCTTAAATTTACCTCTATTAACAACCCTCCCCCTCCCAAAAGTCTGTGTCTTTTAGATTTCTTGTTCTAGGGTGACCTAGAACGTAATCATTTACGCAAACAAGTATCTAAAGCCAATGCCATATAGTATCTCACTGATTCAATACCTAACTTAACCTGTCTAGGTTATGACAGAAAATTAATAGCATTGTAGCAAGCAGGAGCACGTCTAATGTAACCTATTTCCAGTAATTGATTTTCTCTCCTGCATATCAATTATTCCAGACATAGGAAAGACGCGATCCATAAATTTTTCGAAACGTTTCCATTAGAAAGTATTTCCTGAATAAAAATATTAGGAAGGCTTCCTTTGTCTAGCTTTCTAGTGGATAGTACATTGTACCGTTGGGGGAAATCTCTTTCGAGTCCTAAAGCGGGCAAAAATCTTTGGAATATAAAGTTGCCCTGAAAAAAATTCTTAAAGAAAATAAAATCTCGAAGAAAACAATCCCTTAAAGTGTTATGTAACATTTCAAGTGTGCATCGTAATTACGTAACACCCCACGTGTGTGCCCTACTCAGTTACAGGCAGGGGTTCCCAGCGGGGCCCGAAGAAACAAGTCACCCGATAACTTTTTATCTTCAATAAATCTACCAAGTTGCGCGAGATTACGTCATTCTTAGTTATAAGTGGGGGTTCCCCACTTGACTAGCTGGCCCCCCGTTGGAATTGACTGATAGGGGTCCCGTTGAAATTTAATCCTAGGGCTTCATTGGCATCGACTGTTAGAGCTTTCATTGGATTTGGCTGCTATGGTCCCCATTGGAATTGTTTGGTAGAGCCTGGTAGAATTACCCGCTCGGAGCTCCCGTTGGAACTAGTTGTTAGGGTCCCCCAGTAGAATTGCTTGCTAGGCCCCCTGTTGGAACTGGTTATTTCGGGCCCCCCGTAGGAATTGGTTTCTTGGGGTGTCCTATTGGAATTGGTTGCTAGGGCACCGGTGGAACTGACAATAAAAAAAACATGATTTGGCTGGGACCTGAAGTTTATTCCTGGCCCTCGCAGGTTTTTAAACAATCAAAGAAATCTCAAGGAAAACATCCCCTATTTTGTAACAAGCCCCTGCATCTTTTAGAAAACACTCCTAATTACGTAACATACAGGTGTATATAATCAATACAAACGTCTTGAAGAAACTGTGCCAAATAAGCTTTAACAAAAAGTGGCAGGGCCGGGATTCGAAGGGATACCTGTGTCATCGCATTTGTTGGGCCAATACTAGTCGTAACATTGCTGGATTTTATAAGCTGGTTTAGTATTAAAGCAGGAGCTTATCACTGTTGTGTTCTATCCCCATTTATCCGGATCATTTTGATGAACTTTGTCTTGAAGAGCACATCAAAGGCAACGAGAGAACACAGAACTTCTGAAACAACTTCTGAAGGTGTTTCTTCAAAGTTGTTTCGTCTCCACTTTTCTTTCTCCTTTCGTCGGCACCATCGATTCTTTCTGTGCCTCATGTTGTCATTCCTTTTCTCCGACTTTACCATAATCTGGAAAACATCATTTCCTGGAAGATTCATGGCTGAAGCTTGGACCTCAGCTTCCGATTCTGCGTAGCATTTTTCTCTAGTCGACAGAAGAATAGCGATAGAGGCCTGTCTATTTTTGGACTTCGGCTACAATAATCTACAAATCCTGGCAATGAATCAAGGCATGATTTCACGTTAGTAGCCTGATAGATGAACAAACATCGTCCACCACGGAGATCTATTGTTTCGACGGTGAATGTAAGCCATACCCTCTACATAAGGCTTATTTAGAGATAGGAGGATGCAATTATACCTTTTCAAGCAATGTAGACACTGCAGTTTCTGATAATATACTCGCAGACACTATCAGCGGAAGATCATTGCCAGGATTCCTAGAACCTTTTAGCCGAAGTCCAGAAGTAGAAAGGCCTGCTGTCTCTATTCTTCTGTCGACTACAGCAAAACGATACGCAGAATTGGAAGCTGAGGCCCAAGCCCCAGCCATTAATCTTCCGGAAAATGATGTTTCTCAGATTATGGTAGAGTCGGAGAATGGGAATGGCAACATGAAGAACAGAAAGAGTCGACGGTTCCGAAGAAAGGAGAAGGCAAAGTGGAGACGAAAAAACTTTGAAGAAACATCTTCAGAAAATGATCCAGAATATTTGAAGTCCAAGAAATTGGCTGACCTTCAAAAAAAAGATTCTACACTGACGAAGTGTTTCATTCTGGCTAGTTTAGGCCAGAGTCTTAAGCTCATCAATGATCTGCTCTACAGGAAGATTGAGACCAGGCTGGATAGTGAAGAGATGGCACAGCTGGTAGTTCCCAAGCATTGTGAGTCGTTTGTACTGAGAGTTGCCCATGATTCCCCAATGAGTACCCACACTGGAGTCACAGACACTTTGGATCGGATCGTCCATAGGTTCTTGTGGCCTGGGGTACGTCAAGATGTCAAACTGTTTGCAGGTACTTTTGAACCCTGCCAGCTAGTGGCACGACTGAACCCAAAAGAATGGGTCCCCATGTTAAGACTGTCTGTCATTGAAGAGCCTTTCAGGAGGATTGCAGCAGATATTGTGGGACCATTGGTACCATATCGAAACAGTCTTGGATTCCTTTTGGTGATATCCGATTATTGCACTCGTTATCTCGAGGCAATGCCCTTGAAACCCACGAATTCCAAAAAATTACCGAGTTATTTGAGCAGTACTTCTGTCAGAATGGTGTTCGGGAAGAGATACTGACAAACCAGGGTTCAAATTTTGTCACTAAGAGCTTACTTGAGGTGTACAAAATTCACGGAATAAAGCCTATACGAACTTCATTCTTTCATCTGCAAACAGATGGCCTGGTGGAAAACTCAAACGGGACACTTGTTCGGTTTTTGAAGAAGTTGCTCGTGGATAACCCGAGAGACTGGGATCACCTTATCTCCTACGTCTTGTTCGCTTATCAAGAAACTCCTCAAGTCTCGACCAAGTTTAGTCTTTTTGAGCTTCTTTATAGGCAAAATCCAAGACGGCCATTGGACATCATCAAGGAACAATTGGAAGACGATGGAGACTTTATTGTTAGATCTGCGCCTGAGGTCTTGTCCTTGCAATAATGACTTCGTCAGATCCTGGAAGAGGCCCAGAAAAATATTCTGAAGGCGTACGAAAGGTTTGAAAACCCAATACAACAGAAAAGTCAAGCCATGAGATCAGTAATTAGACAACAAGTTTTTCGTCAGTCTGCCGACAGGAACTCATAGATGGCAAGGACCGTTCAGGATATCTTGGAAAGTCGGGACTGTGAACTACGAAGTCCTATGGCTTGAAGACAGAAAGTAGAAGAAGATTCTACCCGTGAATCCTCTTCGGAAGTTTGAGAGTAGGCCAATGGATTTAATTCTCTTTGCTCACGAAGCTCCGAGTATGCCTACGCTTGACCAGACAGATAATTCTGGTCACCAGGATGACATCCAGATTTTGATAGATTTGCTAAGTGAAAAGAGAAAGAAAGGACTTCTTGGCATACTAATGGGATTGAGAAAGTCTTTCTCTAAAATTCCCTGAAGAACATTGGCGGTCAAACACCATATTTTGTCACAAAACACTTGGTATCTCAGTTTAGAAGTGGATCTATTTGAAACTTTTTTTTATTTTTGACATTAATTTTTTTTCTCTTTTTCTCTTTTTTCATGGAATTAAACGTTAAGAGAGAAAGTAGACTGTGTCGTCTGGATTCTCGTCCTTTACATTCCTTCAAAGGCACTCTTGAGAAAGAATCAAATAACTCTATCAAGGTCAGGCACTCTTGAGAATCAATGAACTCTATCAAGGCCGTCTCGAAATAAAAAAAACATCTCGAAGAAAAGCGTCTCGAAGTTAAAACAAAAACGTCACGAAAAAACGTCTTGAAATTAAAATAAAATCACAACGAAAAAGGGTCTCGAAGTTAAAAAAAAATGTCACGAAGAACTTTATTTCTAAGAAACTCAATTATACTAATGATAAAACACAAATTGAACCTGTGACTGAAACCATGTTAAAAGTCATGTTTGACCCGGATACGGAGTAAGTGTCGTGTCAAGAGAAAACGTGATGAATCATTTTATGGAACGAATTCAAAACATTCAATGTTTTATGATGAAATTAACAAACATGAGATACTTTACAAGCTAAGTTGCGTAACAATTTCCATGCTTCATTTGCATGCAATAGATACTGAGAGTCTTGCAACTCCTCATCACAATGAATTCTATGGGTTTTGCGGCTCCTCTCCCTAGCCATAGGAAAAAAACCAGCTGTGTAACTATTGGAGTCAATGAACTCTTGCACAATCGTTTTCTCTGGCCTTGCATATTAGTCGCGCAATGATTTAACCCTAAGGCCCTTGAATTTTGTTGAGACCAACAAACTACTACTTTCGCTATTACGAAAGAAGTTTTTTTTAACCATGAGCTAAGGTATAAAAGTTTTATGAAGCTCTTCTCTGCTTAAATACTACATAGTAGCTTCCAAGATGATAGGACTATATGACACAGAATTTATTGGCTTGTAAAATTTATCTTTTGGTGTTATTTTTGAGTGTGTATTTTTGTTATTGTCTATGGTGCATGATCAAATTGACTGTTATCATTGGAAAGTAAACTATAATGTGTTTGAGCGTGATAAAACCTTGTGTAATACTATATTACGCCATATGAACAGACTGAGATTATATGACCGAGTAATTATACCACATAATAAAAGTGATTAAGAACTGAGAACTTTTCAGGAAGAAGTCAGAGAAATATGCAATGTATTGGGTTTGAAGTACTGTAAGTAAAGGATAATGTACCAACAGATAAAGTTTAAATTCAAAACTGTGACCCTAAAATTCTAATTTTCAATTTAGAAGAATTTAAATGTCCTAAATTTGAAGGGGCTTATCACCGTCCTGAAGACGAGGTTAGGTGTTTCGCTCAGTGGATACCGAGGGACATACCTAATCGTGATATATGCATAAGACACGGTAAAAACTATTCTATATCATGTGATTTTCGTTTGTGGCTGTTTAACAGTGAACTTTAAGTATCATTTTTAAGTAAATTTTTATTTTTTCAAAAAAAATCTCTTTGAATATGTTTAAGCAAAAACATCTTAAAGCTATACCCGTTTTTATTTTTTAGAATAGTTCTAGTTCATAAATAAAATCCTACTTTAGGTATACCCACCCCCCCTTCTGAGGTAGATGAACGGGATATTTGTTTTTTCAAAGCTGGAAAGGTGCAAATTGTAATGTTCAGAGTTTTATATATATTTCAGGAGAACCCATCGTCACTTCAGAGGTATGTTTCAGAGAGCCTGTTACCAGAAGTAATCGCTCTACTAGTTTCAAACTAAGCTATGACGAATAAAAATATTTAAATAAAAACATCTTTTTACTGTGATTTTAGCATCTGTAAAGGCTGTTATCATAATTTCGCCTAATGTAGCCAATTTAGAATACGTGGACAATGGAAATCATGAGGAGAATCTAGGAGATATGAGGACAAAAATATTGAATGAAATGAAAATAACTAGAATGAAGAGAAACTCAGTTTTAGATTTGCCAAGTAAGAAACTAGTGGAAGAAAGAAATACCCTTACCACCTGAAGAAAACTCGAAAGCACATAAAAGGTTTTGAAAAAAGAGGTACGGTATACTAGAAAGGGGTTAAGAAGCGAAAAATAAAAGATCAAGAATAGCCCAGTCCCCCTACAGGAAGTCTTTACGTTCTTTGAGAAATGACGGAAAAACTTTATATAAAAGAAATAGGGCATACACAAATTCATCATCGTTGTAATCTTTGATGAACATGATTTTTTTATGCGGTTGCCCCCCCCCTCCTCCCGTCCCCCGTGGTCTTCTGTGGTTGGTCATTGGCAATACTTAGTCTATCATATTTTTCAAAGAGTATTATTTGTACATTGGAAAGTTAAACTGTAAGATCTTTTTTTTTAAGTGAAGATG